>NC_088644.1:18814669-18872169 GCF_964019385.1 Sycon ciliatum
TGTATGCACATGGACGTAACCAAAATAAAAAATAAAATAAAATAAAAAATAAACCCGACCGACCGACCCTGGTACGGTATACGGATGAGTGAAGTGACCCGAAACAACGAATTAATTCTAGGTGGCCTAATTATTTTTTTATATGCGATCTAGCGTCAGATCAGTAGGGAGTCCGCGGCGCCGGGCCGGGCGCTGTGCAGACCCACCTGCGAACACTGACATCTGTACAGTCATGTAGATCTAGTGCAGTACTGGTAGATCTAGTATGGATTTTGAACTACAACACTACAAGCTAGTACAAGTACAAATATTACTGTCTTGGTGTCGTCGACGTCGGTGTACCGTGTCACGTGTGTACTGGCGCAGGGCACGGACTGGGCTCACGCGATCGCATTGACTGAGCATGCTAGCAGCGCTGTGTTTATGGAATGTATTTTTGAATCAGGATATTCTATCTACCGCGATGTCGCTGGACGTAGGTCAGATAGCCGTGGCCATCAGAAAGAAAATTATATCAATGTCTGCAAACTCGTACGAAGCAGACAATTGAGGAGGCCGTAGAGCAGCCAGTAAGGTAGTACAGCAGTGGAAGAAGCTGCTGCACAATGTGCGATAGGGGGCGAGCAAGTCGATCGTTTGTGGATCAACCTGCGAGCAAGGTCTATGCAGATGACAAGGTGAGATGAAGACGGCAAGGTTATTATTATAGATTATACATTGCGTTTATATTTATATTCAAGGGAGTTCCACATTAATGGCCCACAAAGCTGATGTACCAAAAATCCCATCAGGAACCTACTTACGGCATTTACTATCAGTATGGAACGTGTTATGTAGCGTTCGGTACTGAAAGAAACGGGAGTAAAAACACACTCTACTACAGATTGCGAATCCGCAAAGAGTTGGTTGGAGCTGCCAGCCATTCGCATGCAGACGTACCTCAAACGAAGGCCTGTATTCTCCTTCTCCTCGTCCATGGTGGCAAACATGTGGGGCAGGTTGGCTCCAAATAGTATCGGCCACGACAAAAAAGCCAACATGAGCCTTCAAAGACAAATCGTCAAGGCGTGTGCAGATCTCATTACTTTTTCGACTAGGCAAAAAAATCAACAATGTCGGAGGACTCAAGCGCAGCAGCTGCTTTAGGTTTCGCGCGGATTCTGCATAATTTGTGTGAAGCAGACCTCGAAAGTCGTTTTATGCGCCGTGTCATCTCCCTGTACTATACTACTCCCTGTACTAGACTACTCCGTACGAAAACAATCTTAACGCTACTACATGTTTCTTCTGCTTGCAAAGATCAGGCTTATACAAACGGATACAAACGAACGGATACAAACAGCTTCAAGAACTTTCAACTGACTAGCATACCACGCACGACACACAACAGAAAAACTAAAATCATCATACACCAGCACACACTGGGGGTGAGGTAACAAATGAACAAACACAGCAGACTTCTTACTATCACCATTGCCATCCGAATTGCTGATGAAGAGGATAATCCTTATAGGAGAGGATAATCCAAATTGTCCTCTCCATCGGTAGTGCACATATTTCTCAATCTTTTTCATGTTTGCGACATCCGTATGCACTAGTAGTAGTATGCACGTGCACTGCACGTGCACCCAGGGTAGAAACTGTACTCTATATCGCACGTCGCATGTCGCAAAAGTTGAACTTTTTTTCAACTTCTGCGACAGGTGCCTTGTGACTGTATGCGACAGCTCGCGACAGGCAGTTTCTTGTCGCAAATCGCGTGTCGCATCGCAGAAAGTTGTATTGTGAATCAGCCTTGCCGGATGACTGAATGCCGGATAAGTGACACACAATTGTATCACTCTCCATCCCCGGTATACCCTGTCCATCCCCGGGGGTATACCCTGTCCATCCCCGGGGGTATACCCTGTCCATCCCCGGGGGTATACCCTGTCCATCCCCGGGGGTATACCCTGTCCATCCCCGGGGGTATACCCTGTCCATCCCCGGGGGTATACCCTCTCCATCCCCGGGGGTATACCCTGTCCATCCCCGGGGGTATACCCTGTCCATCCCCGGGGGTATACCCTGTCCATCCCCGGGGGTATACCCTCTCCATCCCCGGGGGTATACCCTGTCCATCCCCGGGGGTATACCCTGTCCATCCCCGGGGGTATACCCTCTCCATCCCCGGGGGTATACCCTGTCCATCCCCGGGGGTATACCCTGTCCATCCCCGGGGGTATACCCTGTCAAGTACAGCAAAACAAGTACCGTAGACTGATCCGGCCGCGGATAAGCCCGGGGGCATGGGCTTATCTGTTTCACAAGGACATTTCGGTGGGCTTATACGCGGGCATGGGCTTATACGCTGACACCAACATTGTGTTATTGAAAAGGCCCGAGGAAGTGAGAAGTACATTGCTGAAAGCCACTGTGCAAACAAAAACAACCGATGATTGTGTTGAAATGTACAAAAAAAAACAAAAAAACCCTAAACACTCGTACTGCGTACATCATACATGTACATGGTACGACCAAGAGTCCATAATTTATGGACTCATGGTACAATTTAGGCCCATAGGCTTGTACGACGAAGCCTTGTGATGCTCGAACTTTCCCTGGGCTTATATGCGGGCATGGGCTTATACGCGGGATTCTCATCATCTGTAGGATTACAAAATGTTGGTTGAGCCCACAGACACTCCAGTAAAAATGCACCTCCGATGGCTGACCGCAGCATCCGAAATACTGTCCAACACCCTGTATATCCAGCAGCAAATCAGCATAGTGGACTCACTTTAACAAACAATGTTTATATAAAGTGGCTGATCTAGGGACATATAGGGGTATTCCACAGGTTTTCCTCCTTTATGCATATTCCTGCGCTAGTATCCCGTAGGCATTGATAACTCTGTGAAAAAGCTTTTTTGAGCTCTTTTGGTTCAAATTTAGCATTGTTTGGAGCAGAGAAAGATGCGAGAAGCATTTTTCTAGGAAATTTTTAAAAGACTTTTGTGGTGGTGTCTGGCAGTGGAAGGCAGCCGATGAATGTACAGCAACATATTTCTTATTAGTATTTTCTATCTCTATAATTTGACTTCATATGTGCCATGTAGGCGGCTTCTGTGGGATCATTTGAATTTCGTAACGTCATACAACAACAACAAGTAGAAAAATGGATACAGGTAAGAAGCTGGCAATGGCATAGGCTTGGGCACGAAAATGTGTGTGTGTGTGTGTGTGTGTGTGTGTGTGTGTGTGTGTGTGTGTACGTGTGTACGTGCATGTACATGTATGTGTGTGACAAGACATCAAACCATGCATTCCAGGGCATCACAAACTTTTGGTGTCCTCTGCTGCTCCATTTTCATGGGCATCAACATATCCATTGTTACCAAGGAACATGTACATGAAGCGTGTGTGCTGTTGCTTCTGCTGTGCTGGTCCGTATGCTGTGCTGGTCCGTATGCTGTGCTGTTGCTTCTGCTGTGCTGGTCCGTATGCTGTGCTGTTGCTTCTGCTGTGCTGGTCCGTATGCTGTGCTGTTGCTTCTGCTGTTCTGGTCTGTATGCTGTGCTGTTGCTTCTGCTGTGCTGGTCCGTATGCTGTGCTGTTGCTTCTGCTGTGCTGGTCCGTATGCTGTGCTGTTGCTTCTGCTGTGCTGGTCCGTATGCTGTGCTGTTGCTTCTGCTGTGCTGGTCCGTATGCTGTGCTGTTGCTTCTGCTGTGCTGGTCCGTATGCTGTGCTGTTGCTTCTGCTGTGCTGGTCCGTATGCTGTGCTGTTGCTTCTGCTGTGCTGGTCCGTATGCTGTGCTGTTGCTTCTGCTGTGCTGGTCCGTATGCTGTGCTGTTGCTTCTGCTGTGCTGGTCCGTATGCTGTGCTGTTGCTTCTGCTGTGCTGGTCCGTATGCTGTGCTGTTGCTTCTGCTGTGCTGGTCCGTATGCTGTGCTGTTGCTTCTGCTGTGCTGGTCCGTATGCTGTGCTGTTGCTTCTGCTGTGCTGGTCCGTATGCTGTGCTGTTGCTTCTGCTGTGCTGGTCCGTATGCTGTGCTGTTGCTTCTGCTGTGCTGGTCCGTATGCTGTGCTGTTGCTTCTGCTGTGCTGGTCCGTATGCTGTGCTGTTGCTTCTGCTGTGCTGGTCCGTATGCTGTGCTGTTGCTTCTGCTGTGCTGGTCCGTATGCTGGCTACCCCTGCAACAAGTTATTACAACACTCTCTCTCTCTCTATACCCTCCACCTTTGCTGCAATTAGTATATCCTAGGTATCAATCAGCAGGCAGTCTGGAGTGACTGGGTATACACCTCTCAAGTTCTCGCAATTTTAAATGAGACCAAGCAAGATGACATTCCCACTTGCCTGCTTTTGCGTCGGATCGAATGGCTTGGTTACCTTGCCAGGATGGATGACAGCCGAACCCCTTGCAAGATATTGCTTGGGACCCTTCAACCTACACATCCTGCATGTAATCCCCGGAAATGTTTGCGTGATGTGGTCCAAGCGGACATCCATCATCTGCTTCTTTAAGTAGATTGTTTGACATTGTGCAGCAGGGAGGCGGATAGTATAGCACAGTTGTCAATGCTTCACCGCCACAGCTGGATAGTATAGCACAGTTGTCAATGCTTCACCGCCACAGCTGGATAGTATAGCACAGTTGTCAATGCTTCACCGCCACAGCTGGATAGTATAGCACAGTTGTCAATGCTTCACCGCCACAGCTGGATAGTATAGCACAGTTGTCAATGCTTCACCGCCACAGCTGGATAGTATAGCACAGTTGTCAATGCTTCACCGCCACAGCTGGCCTCCCGCGATCAACAACAGTGCAGTTGTTTGCTGTTGTAAAACTCCATTCCGCAAAGCGGTCTGTCGTGTCACAAGTGCACCCGAGAACTCAGAAAGCCTGTAGCAGACCAGGCTGGCAGCAGGGAATGCAGCGCATATCGTTGCTGGTTTCGCAGTCCAGACTGGCAGTTCGCATATGCTGGAATATGCCCCATCTGCCACTCCAGTACATAGCCAAAGCACCCCTGTAAGACCACCATGTAGCGCACGTCAGCAGCTCTCCCTGACAGCAGCATTTAGAAAAATGCTGCTGTCAGATGATCGCTGAAATGTGTGAAACTTAAAGTTACAGATACAAAGCCTTTCGCCTCTGTTGTGTGCGTGTACATACATACATGCATCCTGTTAACCGCTTTCGGTCCAGTTTCGGATGAACCTGCAACAATGCAAAATGGCTTCCAACGCTCATGTCTTGTGCAGGGTTGCATGCTTCTGTTTTGTTCATGCATAATGTTATATTTAACACAGCGGTCATACGGATAGTAATCACATTGGTCATGGTATGATTTTGTAGACTATGCAGGTGTCGAATGTCACTATAGTGGTTCAATATGGCACAAATATATTCCTCCAATCAGTCGAAACCATCATACCATTGCCAACCACTTATGGTCCGGGCTTATAATACACATGAGCATATTCTCTTTTGCCGTTGTTATGTTGCCTGAAGATTGCTTTGTGCGAGACTCCCAAGTTTGCGCAGACAATTGTTCTAATGTCTGTGCTAGAAGGCTGTAGCTGGTAATGAGGCTGAACAGTTGAAAATGGTACCGTGTATATCCGGCTATGCTACCTGTATGTGCAGGATGTAGACGCTGCAGCTGACCGAGCACTCTCTGCACATTTGAAAGAAGATCTGGAAGATTGCTCAAGGTGTAGTATACCTACCATCCCTCCAAGTCACGGGACAAGTCATGCACAGTGTCGTTCTCATGATGTCATTACAGAAGGTACATGACATGTGTGTTTGAATACTTGTGTAGCATAGATGATTTTTAAATGAACGGCTATAATATAGCAGTTCATTTACGCTAATTTGTGGTCTCATTACTGTGTTAGATCTGAACAATTACGTGTCTGTCTTTTAGAATGGCCGTTGTGAGCACAGTCGAGTGTTTGGTGAGTGTGTTCGATTTTTCCCACAAATCAATTTTGAATCTATTCATGAATTTGTCCCTGGCTATTGTCATCACCCCATGTGAATAGGATGAATCGAATACGAACCGATTCCTGGGCTCATGACATGAAAATCGAACGTCTTAAACGCTCCAGATTCCAGTTATGACTCGATTCATGGGCGTAATCGAACACACCCAGTGTAAGATGTGTGATACTTTCTTTCTCAATGCATAAGTCAGGCTTGAGCAAGTGAATGTGTACAGCTTCTAACACCTTCACCTGTGATGAACGGCTAGCTAGACACAATACCGTAGAATCCCGCGGATAAGCCCATGGGCTTATCTGTTTCACAAGGACATTTCGGTGAGCTTATACAGGAACATGGGCTTATACGCGGGCATGGGCGTATACGCTGACACCAACACTGTGCTATTGAAAAGTACCAAGGAAGTGAGAAGTACATAGTCATTGCTGAAAGCCACTGTGCAAACAGAAACAACCGATGATTGTGTTGAAATGTACAATAAAAAAACTGCACGACCAAGAGTCCATAATTTATGGACTCTTGGTACGATTTAGGCCCATGGGCTTGTACGATGAAGCTTTGTGATGTTCGAACTTTCCCTGGGCTTATGCGCGACCATGGGCTTGTATGCGGGTGGGCTTATCCGCGGGATTCTACGGTGCGCTGAAACTATTGTCACGATACATCTGACAACAATCTGGACTGGCTTTCAAATGTGTACACACCGCCGACTTCTTCATCTAGCCTCGCCCGACAACTTAAGATGATGGGGTAACTCTGCTGTAGACCATAGTTGCCCTCTTTCTCAAAGAGCATCAACCCTCAGGCACATCCTCACCGCCTGGCCTTCCTCACTTCACCACGGAAGACATACATGGCGCCACAACAACGCCCTAAAACAGATTATTCAGCTTGTTACAGAAATAGTCTCACAATGCTGCGCCTCTGTGATATGTAGCTCTGTTGATTGATTTTACAAATAGATTTAACTTAATGGATTGTCCGGCACATGCTATGGTGCTATGCTATGGTGCTATGCTATGGTGCAGTAATAGCCCAGTACACGTACTGTTGTTTGTTACCGTATACGGAGAGGCAATGACATGAGAGAGAGAGAGAGAGAGAGAGAGAGAGAGAGAGAGAGAGAGAGAGAGAGAGAGAGAGAGAGAGAGAGAGAGAGAGAGGGAGGGAGGGAGGGAGGGAGGGAGGGAGGGAGGGAGGGAGGGAGGGAGAGGGAGAGGGAGAGGGAGAGGGAGAGGGAGAGGGAGAGGGAGAGGGAGAGGGAGAGGGAGAGGGAGAGGGAGAGGGAGAGGGAGAGGGAGAGGGAGAGGGAGAGGGAGACAGACAGACAGACAGACAGACAGACAGACAGACAGACAGACAGACAGACAGACAGAGACAGACAGAGACAGACAGAGACAGACAGAGACAGACAGAGACAGACAGACAGAGAGAGAGAGAGAGAGAGAGAGAGAGAGAGAGAGAGTGTGTGAGAGAGACGGAGAGAGAGAGGGAGAGGGAGAGAGGGAGGGAGAGAGAGAGAGTAAATTTGTGCTGTTCAGCATGCAACATAGTTGAACCCCTGCTGGCCTAGCAGCATTGTACTGTGTGATTGTGGGAGTTGTGGCAGCATTGCTTATGAGTTTGACTGTACATTAGCTGCTCTCGTATTCCTTGTTTGTGTGTGCTCTGTCTCAGCAAGGCAATTGCTCTCACAGTACATGGATGACCATGCAGAACCTGTTTCCGAAGCCAATCGTCTCACTATGCCAAACTCAGGAACTTTATTGGGAAAGCAGTATCAAGCAACATATCCGTATCCCGCTTGCCAAAATACTGTAAGCTGTCCAAGTGAGGCTCTTGGCGATGCTCACTTCATGTTGAACACGATGAAGGATGTCCACTTCTTGGATTTGTCTCCAGAGTTGTCAGTTGGAGATGAATATACAACAACGAATGAGCAGCATCAGGTACATGCTGAAGTAGGTGATGTGGTGAATCAGTTGATGGCCGCACCAATTCAGCAAGCAAGATCTTCTCGAAGCCATGATCCGAATATCACAATGGATGCCCGCCGGATGCAGGTACGAGTTAAGTACATGGGTGGCAGACTAAGGGAGATGGCACACTTGTTATTCTGATTGTTCTTTGCCTTTCATGCTTTATTCTGGGCAACTACTTCCTCCGTTAACAAAACCTTCATGATGGATTTTTGAGGGACTGGTTTGCGCACAAACTGCCGTGAAATGAGTCGCAATCACTTTCTCGGCCTTCCCTGGCATGCCATGAAAGAGGTACGATGCAAGAAAAGCGACCTTTCACAACAAGGCGAGCGGAATCGATGATTGCACTATGGCAACATAAGTGATCACAGTTATGGCGAGCGAAACTGAAATACCACTTCTCCGAGGGGATAATGCGTTTCTTGGCCTCTACTACTCTAGCACTGAGTTGGAGAGTGAAAGAGAGCGATGGAACGGAGCAGCGAGCCCACACAATGAGCGAGTGAACAAGGAGCTGCTCCGATCGCACGGCTCAATAAAACAATTCTGAACTCAAGTTCTTGTTCAACCTGCGCAAAGCCCAGATTCGAATGCTGATGACCATGCCATTCTTTCAGAAATCTGCAGTCCGACACGAGTCTCGTGGCTAAAGAAAGTCGACTGGGCTTGCTAGCCGCTGCCGTTCAGTGCTGGCAAGGGTATCCATTAGAGAAAATGAAATCAATTTGGCTGTGCCTTTACGCCTCGTTTCCCGGAGTTCTGGAGAGCGAAGATGAAACCAGGGAGTCGTAAAATATTTTTACGACTCCGTAGTGGAGACGAGTAATCGCCATCGCGGCGGATCACGCAGCTTGAAAGCCAGCTTACTTGAACGATGGCGACATCAAGGTCAGCAGAGTGTGATCAAAGAAGCCGAGGCAAGGCTGAAACGCGCTGAACAACGACTCTAGAGAGAAGACGACTCGCGTGCAGCAGATGACGACAGCAGCGCAGGGTCAACAATGAGTCGAGTGAAAGCGACGCAAACTGAACTCTCTGCACATTCCGCCAACAGTTTATCTTGTAAAGACGCTGTACATAGGCTGAACTACCTTCGTCCAGTGATTTGCAGTCGATACAAACTGTTCTTGGCCTTTTCTAAGCGTTTTCATATTCATCAAATCCATCACGAAGTTTTTGTTAACGGAAGAAGTAGCAGATAACAGCAATGCTCAGCTACCGTATTTCTGACCAAAGTATTTTAGAAACCCTGTGGCCATATTCTTAACTTCTGACCAAGGCACAGGAGTATCCTCCCTATACTTCAAAGCCAATAATGGAGCGTCACTTGCACATGAGTGGTACAGTCACTTTGCAAGTAAATACAGTGAAATGAAGTGACAAAGATGTTAGTGAGGATTGCGACTGATAAAGCCCAACAATTTTTTTTCCAGTGCCCGAAACTCCACATCAATTTTTGATCATGAGGCCAACCAGAATTAATTCTTTCGGGTCACCCGACCGAACGTAATTTTTCACCCGACCGCTAAATTGTTTTTAGTGTGGATGTGCTATTGTACACAGTGTACAGACAACTTTGCGAATAACGACATTCGGCGGGGCATCAGAAAAGTGTCCTTATACGCAAAGTGTCCTTGTGCCCGAAGTCCCATTTGAATGTATGTGAACCCATACTTTTGTATAGTAGGACATGCATATCAAAATGAAGCTCTTTTCATACTCTATGCAAATGTGTACTTTATTTTCGTATTACAAATGAAAGGAACTATACTATAAAGTCAATATGGAAGGGAAATAGACTGAAAAATTAGCCTTTTGGAGCCATCAACAGGGACATGTACAATCATGTACTACCGTATTTCCCCGTAAGTTAGTACTTACCAACTTTCGAACTTAGCAGCCACATGAGTACTAACTTTCGGGGGTGGTACTATCTTTCGGGGAGTACTTTTTTATCGGGGGTAAATGACACACAGTGGGAAGCCTGCGCAACTCTAGTGTCCGTGCATATGATGTACAGTAAAACCTGTAACTAAAGACCACCGTGACTAGCGACCAGCCTGGTACTACCGACCATTTCACCAGGCACGGACGGTCTCACATTCAAAATACACTGTGACTAGCGACTACCTGCTGAACGCGACCAGCGACCGCCTTTTCTTGTCCCAAAGACGACTTTTGACCGTAACTAGCGACCGCGATGTAGGAGATCAAATGTTGCTCGAAGCTCCTTCTTGAAATTTTGCTGATTTTCCATGGTCCCATAATTTTCATATAGGCATAAAGGAATCTTTCGATACTACAGTACAGCTGAAAAAATGAACGCAGATCATTTTGACGGTGGAGTTCGAGTCGGTGTGGACTGCACTACGCCTGTCAAAATAATTTCAAGCCCTGTCAAGAATAAACATGATAGGAAACGTCTTGGAGAGCGCATCGGAAGCGCTCTCTGATCGATGTTACTACTCGGAGGAGAAACGAAGACGGAGCGGCTCTGTCACCCCAGTCATACAGACGAATCGACGATTGCATCAAGGAATCCATAAACAAAGCAGCACTGCAAGATCCTGATGCTGACGGATCGCGTTCAAGCAATCGAGAAGTCCGCACAACAAGGACCGTGAGTCAGTACAATTGATCGCATGAACAAATTTGAAGCCCAGCGCAAAACGAAACTTCCCCAGGGAACATTTGACTCCTGGCTTCAGAAGTAGCAGCTGAATTTGATGTCTGCAAAAAATGAATCTTTTCTCCGTCTCTCTGTCTCTCCGTCTTTCTCTCCAAGTGTTGTATGACCTAAAATAAGAATGGTATTGCGCAGGTCCTGGGGAATCATGTGTAGTGTATTGGCTGTGTTTTGACATACATATCACATAATGGGGTCCATATATGGTCACGCAGTGCAAACCTCTAACTAAAGACCACCTGCTACTAAAGACCGTTTTTGCTGGCACCAAGGGGTGGTCGCTAGTCACAGGTTTTACTGTATGTACTGTACGGTGTCTGTACATGTAGGACGGGTACGAACTTACTATCTTTCGGGGGGGGGGACTGTCTTTCGGGGTGATAACCTCGGCAGTGGAAAGTGTATTTTTTATAGGGGGTACTAAGTCATTGGGGAGAACTAACTTACGGGGAAATACAGTAGTACTTGTACATGTGCATGTATGGCGTGGATTCGTGTACAATCATGTACAACTACATATAATTGTACATGATTGTACAACTACATGTAGTTGTACAATCATGTACAACTACATGTAGTTGTACATGATTGTACAACTACATGTAGTTGTGCTGAACACTCCAACTATTTAGAAGCAAAATAAAATATAAAATAAAAATGCACCCCCCCCCCCCTCCCCTTGGCTGCATCTTTTTGCACGTGTGCCTTTATCCATCGCCATGGGTTCTGGCACTTCTGAATGACAGGTACTTGAAATAGCTGTCAAAAGCCCAGAAAGTCGTTATTCAAGCAGTGAATATGACCTCTGGGCACTAAAAGCATGTCGCTATTCGCGAATTGTCGTTATTCAGATAGTCGTTGTATCCGAAGTTAAATGTATACAGTTAGATGGGACTTTGCTCTGGGCATGGAAATTCTGTCGTTATTCGCGAATTGTCGTCATATCCGCAGTCGTTATAAGCGAAGTTGACTGTACATGATTGTGTACACGCGCAATCCAAAATTCCTAACCCCACGCACGAAAACAGCAAGGAGCAAGGAATGCTTCCGAAAGGATCTCGGACATGCCTGCGTAGGCTTCAGACATTCTCAAATCTCAATTTAGCTTCCACAGAGCATTGTTCAGAGCAACCACAGACAAAATAGAACTTGTTCTAGCAATGCCAGTGGTGTGTGCACCTGTGCTGGACGGTACAAAGCTTTCTGCCGACGGAAGGGCCTTTCGCGTCGAAAACTCCCAGATCATAACTGAAGTGATTTTAGAGCAGATCATTCCTGATCCGCGGATCGCAATCGATTTTCAGCGGTCCAGACAGTGATCTCGGAAGCAGCTAAATGACAGGATGCAGTGCTTGGTGACGACGTTGTCTTCCATTTTCGCCTATCGGCAATCGGTCATAAAACTGCACCAGCTCCACCACCTTGTCGCTCATTGACAAAAGACTTGGTGAGAGCTGCACGTCAGACCGGGCCAGCGAGGCCAAGATCTGGTCCTGAGGCCGGGACAGCGCAGGATCGTCTACGGTCAGATTTGATCAACTGGCTTGATGGACAAAAGCTTGGATATTCGATAATAGATATGCACAATCTACATGGTCATACATGTGTGCAAGTGGTAGAAACCAAAATAAAGAATAAGTCAAATATAGAATAAAAACCCGACCGACCAACCCTGGTGCGGATAAGTGAAGTGACCCGAAACAAAAAATCAACTCTGGGTGGCCTGACCACTTTCAGATTTGCATCACTTTAATGGTGTAGGTGGCCACTTTACTGAACTAAACAAAATTGTAAAAACACACATTGTGCACTGTAGAGCTCACGTCGCAAAGGCATACATGCTGATCTGAAAAGATCATGAAAATGACATAATTCCGAAAATGAGTCGTGACAGCTACCCGTTGGCAGTAACCAGTCGTACATAGTTGTACTTCCTCCGCGTCATTAAAATTGTCGCTTCGCACATCGCAATGTTTGTGAGTTGCTCTTCTTTGTCAGACTAAGAAAAATTTCACGAGATTTTCTCATATTTTGAGATGGTACACAAGTGGTAGACAAAGGAAAGCAAGGGCATATCCTGCCGAAGCTACAGGAAGAGACGGGATACCTGGCCACCTTCTGAAGTGCTGTGCCGATATCCTAGCTGCGTCCGTGACCACGTTGTTTAATGCCTCGCTTGTCAATGGCACTGTCCCCACAGCCTTCAAACTCGCACACGTTATCCCGCTGTTCAAAGCTGGGGACCAGTCTATTCCCACTAACTTCCGTCCAGTGTCCCTACTTCCCATATTGTCAAACTCTTGGAGAAAGTCGTATAGAAGAAGCTAGCCCAGTTTCTGGACATAGCTGGTACCCTCCCCACGACTCAATTTGCATTCCGCGCAGGCCACTCAACGGAGGATGCCCTGGTACTTATGCTAAATCGCATTCTTATTGCACGGGACAAGCGTTTGTGTACTGGCACATGCCTTCTAGATATGTCAAAGGCATTCGACAAGGTTCGTCATGAACGGCTACTCCAGGACCTATTCGATATCGGCATAACAGGGACAGCCCTAAAGTGGTTTTCCGCCTATCTGTCGGGCCGTACTCAGCGTATCTGTATTGGACGGGATCAGAGTGCCATTTCTGAACCATCCTGTGGCGTGCCACAAGGTTCTGTTCTAGGACTGATCCTTTTCAGTATCTACACCCGCGAAGTTCACCATAGCTAACCAGTCTTCATCGGTTCAATTTGCCGATGACATCGCGCTGATCAGCAGCAGCACATCCCTCGACACGGTATCTGCTACGCTATCGGCCTCTGTTTTTTGTTTTTTTTCTGCACTTGCTGACTGGTTGCAGACCCGTGGTCTCATTTCGAATGCAGTCAAGGGCCAAGTGATTCCTGTATACCCCAACAGGCAGCCTCAGCAGCCCCAGGACACGATCAATGTAAACTGTCATGAAACGCCCATTCCTGCCGTTACTGCGGCCAGGACTGAAGTATCTTGGAGTGCTCCTCGACTCGGATCTGTCATGGACGCCCCATGTTGATCGCTGCACCGCTCGACTGGCCCAGAGGATCGGAGCACTATGGAGGTTGCGTCGCTGCTTGACTCATCAGAGCCGAGTTCTCTACTTTAAAGCGATCATCATGTCTGACCTGATGTACGGATCAAATGCGTTCTCCCCACTTCTTACTGCCAACCAATTGGATCGGCTACAAGTCATGCAGAATCGGGCGGCAAGGGCGGTTTTCGGACTATCGCATCACACCTCCGCGCGCACCCTCCTGCTGAAATTGGACACATACAGAGTATCCGAGATATTCAGGCAGAAGTTTATCATTCTTGTCTGGAGGTTTCGGAATGGGCACGCAAGTTCTGATCTGCAAGCCCTCCTAGTTCCTTCGTCAGCTGGCCCAACTAGGTTGCACTCTACCATGGGTCTGCACCAACCGCCAGTTTGCACCAGGTTCGGCAAGGGTTGCCTCGCGTTCCGGGGCGCCCAGCTGTCGAACACCTTACCCAGTGATATACGTGCCATCTCCACGCTCCGCCAGTTCCGCGCCAGCATGATCCCGCACACCCTGAGTACCTGGAGTACCAAACGTCCTGTTTGATGATCAGCTGGCTTAGTTTCTCTCCACCTCTATCCTTATTACATCCCTCTCCAATTTCATTAATTACTGCTTTCTATCTGCATTCGCCACCTTTTCATTGGGCAGATCTGCCTGTTTGGTTTGCGAATTAAAATAAACACAACAACAACAATATTTGTTGCAACTCAGAACTTCATGGCTTCTGGGAGAAGTAATGTGCCCTCCCTGTGTGTATTGAGATCGTCTAACCTGGTTGTTGTGTATCGTGTCGGAGAAAGGTCTTCTGGGGTGTCGTCGAGATCTCATTGCGACCGTGACTCCTGCTTGTCTCCCTGGCTAGGTGCTGCTTGCTTTGTTTTTTGCGTAGTGTTTTTGATTATTGTTTACTATTGCGTATTGTTAGTGTTCGTTGTGATTGGTACAGTACTTGTTACGAGATACGACACATTGTGTAGTGTGTGTTTGCAGCACGAAGAAGACTGCACACCAGAACGGTTAGCTCAGGAGCTTGGGCTTACCTTGTGCAATCACAGTTCATCAGCTTGGACATTGCGCTTGGTCCCATGCGAATAACCGACTAGAATAGTAATTATTTCTTCGTTGCATTTTTGAATTGTGTTCTTGCTAGCTCGTTGATTTATTTAGTTGATGTGTTGATTTGTGTTTGATTACTTATTTATTTGATGGCAATAAATAAGATAAATTGTGCACTCATAACAACAGCAAAAATGAAGAAAGTCAAGTTCCATAACGTTTTCTTGTGACTGTCATCAGTGGAACGCCGTCACATAAAAATGTAATAACTAAAACACACACTTATATACATGTAGCTAATATGGTTTCAGGTAGAAATACAGCAGCTAACAAGTACAAAAAGCGAAGTTTGCACCTTTGCAATGTGTGAATATAGTGTATGTGAGAAAGGTAGTGGCAGATGAATGTGATACTGTGTGAATGAATGTAATGGTGCGTGTATATTACTTGAAGAGTGTGAGTGATACAACGTTTTCTTTCTGTTTACATAGCACAGGGTCACGAGTACGAATATACACAGCTTCCAACACCTGCAATTGCTTGAAGAAACGTGCGCAACGAATAACACTAAACCAGGAATCGTCAAACACCTTACGACATTCTGGACTGGACACCAAATGCTTGTACACTGCAGACTTCCTCTTGTCAACATCAAACTCCTCCTCATCACTACTCTCATCCTCCACCTCCATTCCAATGCCGCCGTCCATCCCATCGCACTCGTATTCGTCGTCATCAGTCTCCATCTCCTCGCGACACCGCTTCCCTCTCCTTGATTCGTTCTGTGCCGTGCCTGTGCTTCCTCCTGCGTCTCCTTGCCTTGTGTTCTCCACTTGTCTCAGTCAGCAGAGGCACGACTGAGACAAGTGGAGAACACAAGGCAAGGAGACGCAGGAGGAAGCACAGGCACGGCACAGAACGAATCAAGGAGAGGGAAGCGGTGTCGCGAGGAGATGGAGACTGATGACGACGAATACGAGTGCGATGGGATGGACGGCGGCATTGGAATGGAGGTGGAGGATGAGAGTAGTGATGAGGAGGAGTTTGATGTTGACAAGAGGAAGTCTGCAGTGTACAAGCATTTGGTGTCCAGTCCAGAATGTCGTAAGGTGTTTGACGATTCCTGGTTTAGTGTTATTCGTTGCGCATGTTTCTTCAAGCAATTGCAGGTGTTGGAAGCTGTGTATATTCGTACTCGTGACCCTGTGCTATGTAAACAGAAAGAAAACGTTGTATCACTCACACTCTTCAAGTAATATACACGCACCATTACATTCATTCACACAGTATCACATTCATCTGCCACTACCTTTCTCACATACACTATATTCACACATTGCAAAGGTGCAAACTTCGCTTTTTGTACTTGTTAGCTGCTGTATTTCTACCTGAAACCATATTAGCTACATGTATATAAGTGTGTGTTTTAGTTATTACATTTTTATGTGACGGCGTTCCACTGATGACAGTCACAAGAAAACGTTATGGAACTTGACTTTCTTCATTTTTGCTGTTGTTATGAGTGCACAATTTATCTTATTTATTGCCATTTTACGACTATTGTCTCCTCGTCGATTGTTTAAATATTTATTTGATGCGCGATTTATGTGCGCTGATTGCGTGATGGCATGCAATTATGATCATGCTTGCGCCAGCTAGCTAGATGCCTGCGCCGCGCACTGATGTTGAATGAGTTAGTATGCGCCCCGCGCTGTTCATGCATATATGGTACATGGTGTGTAATGTTTGCCGCACACGCGTATACGTGCCTCGCCTCGTACTGCTTATGTGCCGCGCGCCGTACTATTGCTGTCGCTTTGCCGCCAAATTTAGCTTCCGCTTTCCGAGCGCTGTACGCTCTTCTGTACGCTCATGCCAAAGTTGGACGCACGGTGTGGCTGGCCAACGCTTTACCCCTCATGCGTTGTTCTTTTCCTTGATGCTGTGGTTTGTTTTCTTTAGTGTTCTAGAGTTCTCTTTCCGATGTAGTTCGTATTTTTCCAGTCTCTTCTTCTCAATGTATTCTACTGTTCATTCATTATAGTCCGTAAAGAATTACGTGACCTTTTGTCTTGTGGCGTCTGTGCGATCCTGAAACTTTTGAGGTGTTAGTAGTGAACACAACATTTTGGCGACCACGCCAGGATAGAGACGCGTGAACATGGATGAGGTAGAAGCGAAGCTGATCGCAAATGGTCAAGCTTATGGCTACACTGGAGAGGCATTGCGTACTTACGTAGAGGAGCGTATCGAGAAGCACGAGGAGAAAGTGCGTGCAGAAAGAGAGCGCGACGAACGAGCAGGAAGTAGATTGGAAAGGAAAGATGACGAGCAGCTGCTTGCGAGGATTGCAGATTTGGAGTTGCAAGTACAGCACACACGAGAGACTCAGAGTGATGAGAGCACTTTGTTGAATACGACGAATGGCAGTTTAGCGAGCAAGAGGGCTGCCATCAAGATGCCGAAGTTCGACGGTAAGCAGACTGTTGAGACCTATCTCGAACTGTTCGAGGATGTGGCAAAGCAAAATGAGTTCAGCGACGACGAGTACCTGATCCGCTTGCGCGTGGCTGTTGCTGGCAGCAAGTTGGAAGGTGCATGCTATGGCTGCAACACCTTTGCCGAAGCGAAGCGCGAGCTGCTGATGGCGCATGGGAAGACCGCCGACAAAGCGTGGCAAGCCCTGATGGCCATACAGCAGAAAAGTGATGAGAGTTTCTACCAGTTTGTGGTACGAGTGACGCGCGAGACGGAGAAGTGGGCAAAACTCGCCAGGCCTAGCCGTACCTCTAGCCGCGGACAAATCGGTGAGCTGGACGACACTGAATTGTTCGGATGTGTCGTACGTCAAGTCCTGCTAGAAGCTGTGTCGGCAGAAACTAAGGCCTTCTTGATCGAGAAGAGATGTTACACGAAGGACTTGAAGGCGTTTGCGGAGGATGGTATGGCTTACCAAACAGCCCACGGACGTAGCAAGCTGAAGCCTGCCAAGTCTAGCACCAGCGACAAACGTATACCGTTTGCGTCGGCAGAGTGTTTGACGGTCAGCGTTGATGAGGCTAACAAGAAATTGTCAGCTATGGCGTCTGAGCACCGAAACGCGTACGTCAAGGCAGAGGGACTGTGTTTCAACTGCCTGAGACCAGGACATCGAGTGATGAATTGTCAGAACAAGGGTCGTTGCAAGCACTGCAACAAGCGACACCACAGTCTACTGCACAGAGAGGACAAACAGGTAACATCCGAACCGATAGCCGAATCGAAAGTCGGTACGTATGAATGCAGTGCAAACAGCGTGCACTTGATGACCGGCGTGGCTGA
This sequence comes from Sycon ciliatum, assembly GCF_964019385.1. Classification (NCBI taxonomy): domain Eukaryota; kingdom Metazoa; phylum Porifera; class Calcarea; order Leucosolenida; family Sycettidae; genus Sycon; species Sycon ciliatum. The sequence continues at coordinate 18,832,771 of NC_088644.1, forward strand.
GGTACAAGGACCTAGCCGAAAGGCCAGTGTACGCATATTCATCGACCCAGGTGCGCAGGCATCGTTCATCACCGCGCCACTGGTGAACTCGCTGCAACCGGCACACCTTGGATCGCAAACTGTCAGGCTGAAGGCGTTTGACGTGGAGCCGAAGTTTGAAAAGATGGACAGGTACCGTGTCACCATCAAGGGTGCAACGAAGTCCATTTCCGTCAATGCCTGGCAAAAGAAGTCGCTAGGTCTCCGATTCGATCCGCTAGCAGACAGCACAATTGCACGTTGGCAGTCACAGGGATTGCAGCTGTCTGATGACTCGACAAAGGCCGGATCAAGCGAAGTGCACATGCTGATTGGAGCTGACTACTGCAATGAGTTCCTTCTCCGCAAGGAGCAAATCAATGGAGAGACGGCCTGGCACACTGAAATAGGCTGGGTGCTGTCAGGACCGGCTAATCGTGAAACCAAGTCAGCGACCGTCAGTGTGAGTTGTATTGAACTTGACCGACTGTGGAAGATGGAAGAGGTGCCGGAAATAGCTGAGACGTTACCGGACTTCCCGATAGAGCGGCAAGGCCCTCATTACCAAGTGGGATTGCTATGGCGATCTGAGAAGCGTCCGCCAGCCAACCTAAACCAAGCGATGGCAGCGGCACACTCACTGCTGAAGCAGCTACAGAGACGAGGTCAACGTCCAGCGTATGATGACGTCCTCATCACTGAGTACTTGAAGCTGGATGCCATTGAAAAGGAACCGCATCCGGAGGAAGCCGGCTATTACATGCCGCATCATGCCGTATTCCGTAGCGACGCCTCAACGACGAAGACACGGGTCGTCTTCAATGCATCCGCCGCCTGCACCGGAGCACCATCCCTAAACGACATGGTCGATCCCGGGCCATCACTCCTACCGGATCTCACTGGTATCCTCCTCAGGTTCCGTGAGTATGAATGTGCTGTACAAGCCGATATTCGCAAGGCTTTTTTTATGATCGGAATGCGTGAAGAAGATAGGCCATATCTGCGTTTTGTTTGGCCTGAGATAGGTAGCGAAGAAATGTGTATCTGGCGTTTAAAGAAGCTGCCTTTTGGAGTGAATTGTTCTCCTTTCATACTTAGTGCTGTGCTGCGCTTTCATCTCGATAGTGCATTCGAGTCTGCTTCTGCTGCTGAGCGTGATATCATAGAGCTGCTGCTGCGTAGTTTTTATGTTGATGATTGCGTTTCTAGCTTGCCATGCTGTGCGGATGCTGAAAAGCTGCAGGAGTATAGCGTTAATGTTTTGCAGGGAGCAGGCATGGAGTTGCGGAAGTGGCGAGGGAACACGATGACCTCAGACCCCGAGGCTGGTTCCAAGGCACTGGGTATTGTGTGGAACACCGAGTCAGATTGTATTTCGGTGGCTGCGCTCGGTGATGTTGAGTGTCCCAAGGAAGTGTCTGGTTGGTCTCGTCGTGCGTTGTTGCGTTGTGTTGCCGCTGTGTTCGATCCGCTAGGTTGGGCGTCACCCGCAGTTGTGCCAGGCAAGATGATGTTGCAAGAGAGTTGGAAGCTCGGCGGTGGTTGGGATGACCCATTCCCTATTGATTTGGCTGTCCGATGTGCTTCATGGTGGGGAGAGCTCGCAGCGCTTTCTTCCGTTAAAATCCCCAGATGGATCGGGTGTACTCCAGATGCTCCAGTCACGTTGCATGTATTCTCAGATGCATCCGAGAAGGGCTATGGCTGTTGTTTCTATGTTGTGTCCGGTTTGACGTCTTCTTTGTTGTGTGCGAAGGCGAAGGTTGCACCTGTTGTACGTCCCACTCTTGCGCGTCTGGAATTGTCGGCTGTGTGTCTTGGCGTGAAGATGTTGTCCTTTGTCGTCAATGAATTGAGAGTGCCAATTGAAAGGATTGTGGGGTGGACAGACAGCCTAACCACATGGCACTGGATCTCAAAGCCGTCGTATCACTGGAAGACGTATGTTGCTAATCGAGTTGCTGCAGTGCAAGAAGTTTCGCAGAAGCTGCAAGTAGAATGGCGTCACTGTCCAGGAGTTAGCAACCCTGCAGATCTTGTCTCGCGTGGTGTCCCAGTGTGTGACTTGCAGAAGGAGATGTGGCTGCATGGTCCGTCATGGTTGAGCGATGAGTCTCAGTGGCCACCAGTCATCTCGTTTCAGAGCACCAATGAGTCCGTCACCGAAGCACGCGTGTCGGCTGTGGAGGTTGACACTCCAGTTGTTTGGCCGTGGGAGAAGTTCTCCAAGTGGCAGCGAGCTCGCGGTTTGGTCGCACGTATGCTGTCATGGCGACACAAGGGTGTTTCGCGTGCAGAATTGATTCCATCTGCTGAGTCTGTGATGTTTCGCGCCATCCAAGAGCAATGCTTCCCCAAGGAGTTGTCCCAGTTGCGGAGCAAGGAGCCACTGAAGAAGGGTTCGAAGCTGTTCAAGTTGTCTCCGTTTCTGGATGAAGCTGGTTTGCTCAGAGTTCGTGGTCGTCTGCAGGAGAGCGATCTGTCCTACGAGGTTCAGCATCCGATCATCCTGGGCAGATGTCATCTAAGTGAGTTGTTTCTGCGTGATGCTCACCTTCAGCGAATGCACCAGGGTGTAGAGAGCGTGCTTGCGTTTCTACAACAGCAGTTCTGGATTCTCGGAGCTCGTCGGTTTCTTCGTAGCGTGTCGGAGAAGTGCATTGTTTGCCGCAGATTTCGCGCACAGGCTGCTGCTGAGGAGATGCCGCCGTTGCCCTCAGACAGGGTGAAGCACCACCAGCCATTCGGTCTCACAGGTATTGATTATGCCGGTCCGTTGTACGTGCGCAGTTCATCAAATGTTCAGAAAGTGTGGGTCGCACTCTTCGTGTGCGGTACTACTCGCGCAGTGCACCTAGAGCTCGTGGATAGCCTGTCGACAGAGGTGTTCCTGCTAGCATTGCGTCGTTTCATCGCCCGTCGTGGAAAGCCGCTGCGTATACGTTCAGATAATGCTACGACGTTCAAGTCCGCCGCAGACAAGGTGGCAATCCCGTGGTTCTTCAATCCGCCATCTGCCCCGTGGCATGGAGGGTTCTATGAGCGTCTGGTGGCATGTGTGAAAGCTCCCTTGAAGAAGGTTCTCGGTCGAGCGTCATTGAGTCGAGACGAGCTGTTCACTGTCTTGACGGAGATCGAGAGAGTCGTCAACTCTCGACCCCTCACTCCGGTTTCTACGGATGTAGCTGACGAGTCGCCGCTGACTCCAGCCATGATGTTGGGAGACATCTTTGCAACCGGTATTGCCTCGTCTGACAGACCACTCGATCCACGGCAGTTGTCCGCTCGAGTCAAGTATGTCCACACCGTCTACGAGCACCTCAACCAGCGTTGGTCGTCTGAGTATCTCATTCGTCTCAGTGAGTATCATCGGTCGAAGTCAACTCCGATTGTCGTGAACGACGTTGTGTTTATTGCCGACGACAACCGGAAGCGGCAATCATGGCGCTTGGGTAGGGTCGCAGAGCTGTATCCTGGAAGAGATGGCAAGTGCAGAGTGGCCAAAGTCCAAGTTGGCCAATCGTCCATGCTACGGCCCATTCAACGCTTGGTTCCGTTGGAAGTAGCGAAGGAGCATGTTGAGCCGCCTGCTGTGGACGCTGAGCCGCAGACACCCGCGAGCGCTGATTCAGTCAACGTCGTCGATGATGTTGAAATACCTTCGACGACCGTTGAACCGCAAGTTACGCGTCGATCTCGTCGTACCGTTCGACCACCACCTCGTCTTGATTTGTGATCAGTGTGGTTGAAGCCCTTTGGTGGGGAGAATGTTGTGTATCGTGTCGGAGAAAGGTCTTCTGGGGTGTCGTCGAGATCTCATTGCGACCGTGACTCCTGCTTGTCTCCCTGGCTAGGTGCTGCTTGCTTTGTTTTTTGCGTAGTGTTTTTGATTATTGTTTACTATTGCGTATTGTTAGTGTTCGTTGTGATTGGTACAGTACTTGTTACGAGATACGACACATTGTGTAGTGTGTGTTTGCAGCACGAAGAAGACTGCACACCAGAACGGTTAGCTCAGGAGCTTGGGCTTACCTTGTGCAATCACAGTTCATCAGCTTGGACATTGCGCTTGGTCCCATGCGAATAACCGACTAGAATAGTAATTATTTCTTCGTTGCATTTTTGAATTGTGTTCTTGCTAGCTCGTTGATTTATTTAGTTGATGTGTTGATTTGTGTTTGATTACTTATTTATTTGATGCGCGATTTATGTGCGCTGATTGCGTGATGGCATGCAATTATGATCATGCTTGCGCCAGCTAGCTAGATGCCTGCGCCGCGCACTGATGTTGAATGAGTTAGTATGCGCCCCGCGCTGTTCATGCATATATGGTACATGGTGTGTAATGTTTGCCGCACACGCGTATACGTGCCTCGCCTCGTACTGCTTATGTGCCGCGCGCCGTACTATTGCTGTCGCTTTGCCGCCAAATTTAGCTTCCGCTTTCCGAGCGCTGTACGCTCTTCTGTACGCTCATGCCAAAGTTGGACGCACGGTGTGGCTGGCCAACGCTTTACCCCTCATGCGTTGTTCTTTTCCTTGATGCTGTGGTTTGTTTTCTTTAGTGTTCTAGAGTTCTCTTTCCGATGTAGTTCGTATTTTTCCAGTCTCTTCTTCTCAATGTATTCTACTGTTCATTCATTATAGTCCGTAAAGAATTACGTGACCTTTTGTCTTGTGGCGTCTGTGCGATCCTGAAACTTTTGAGGTGTTAGTAGTGAACACAACACTGGTTTTCTGAATAGAAGCAACTGGGACTATCAATTTGGCCAAGCGGCAATGCCCATTTACTTTGGTAAACCTCCAAACAATGATTGACTATGCAATTGTCTAGAATTTCTCAAACGTCTATCCCATGCGTATGCAATTCAAGCAGTGTCCCAGCAATCCCGAGGGCACCTGCAGAACTGCTTACTTGCTCAAACATCGCGGTTGAGTACACGTCCCATGCTAAGTTACGAGCTCTCCGTAGAGCAACAGCTTGGCAGTCCAGTGTACACTTACAGTGACGAAACTCTATTGTCTACGACACAGTACAGGCTGCACAACTGCATGCACCAACAAAATGAGTTGATATTTTACGTCTGTGGGTGTACACGCAGTGACTGTGCGTGCAAGACACCACATGACGAAGTCGACTCACAACTGTTATGCCTGAACATGTAACAATGATTATGAAGACGGCACGTGCGTGCACCACACTTTTCACATAGATATCCATTGAAAATCGCCTCGGTTTTGGACGTTTTACAGGACTATCTCTCTGAACAAAGAGGGGGGAGGGGGGGGGGGGGCGGGGACGCTCCAACCCCTGACACTACCGTTTTCTTAATAACCCCCTGCGATTGTGCACAATTGTTTTTACCTCAGGCACAGGAACGTAGCAGAAAAAGACGTGTGAAGGAGGCACAACGGAGGGAGGTGGATAGAATTTCAAGCGATGCCAAGAAGGTATGAATGACACAACCCAATGTACAAAATAATGGCTATAGCTGACTATTGCACCAGCCAGAGCACATCATAGCAATCACCATTCACCAAGAAGGGCGAGAGTGTTCCTGCACAACCTGTCACTATGACGAGAGCAGAACTGCACATCACATCATACTTCAATAGACTTTCTGGGCAAACAGTGCCGCGACAGTGCAAACTGCAAAGTAGGCCTGAAGCGGTTGCAGTTTTCGGGTTATCATTAAAGGGGAAGCGCATCGATTTTTCAAGTAGGGTTCAGATGAAAGACAATTTTATATAGATTCGAATGGCATATCTCTCGCTTGCATACGATAAGCCAAACTTGCCAAATCGCCAATTGTGTGCTCACGTTGCCATAGCGACCAGCGCAGTGATGACGCACGTTCTGCTTAGCTCTGTGAGAGAGAAGATCCATCACTGCAGATTTTGGTCATTTTCAATTGGTTTATTGTATTCACGAAGTGAAAGAAGGGCTGTGTTCAATGCTGTTAGTGCTGGGAACTGTCTATTAGTTGACGCCGAGACCTCTGGTCGATTGAGTTGCTCCCAGCACATCGACACATCGTCCCTACATTCCCTATGTTTTGTCCTTTTCCTCGTTTCTTTTTGTTCTCCGCATGTTTTCCAGGAGGGCTGTGTTAATAGTAAAAAATAAAAATACATAGTAGTCCTCTCGGTTGTGTACTCGGACGTGACACCGACAGGAGAAAGCTGGAGTGCGGAGACGTCAGCAGACAAGCGAAAATAGTGACGAATAGAGTGCTGAAATCTTCGTTGGGACAAATCAGACGTCACGATCAGCATTTACCCCAACCAAGGACCATGGCATTTGCTCTTTCCACTTCCTGAAGATGGGTGAGATGCTTCCTAGTGACTCTCCTATCTCTCGGAACATCTGAAGCCAGGTGTGACGATGGGTGGTGGAGATTGAGGAACAAAATAATGTCGTAGCTTTTTGAAAGTTTGCTGAAATTTCAAGGAGAGATGGCGAATATCAAGCATCCTCTCCTAGAGGAACCATTTCCTAGGCTACAATCAGCCGAGGGAAATGCAGGAGAAGGCCAATATACAGTTCACGGCACTAACGGCATTGGACACAGCACTTCTTTCACATCGTGAATACAATAGGACAATTGAAAACGACCAAATTCTGCAGTGATCGACCCTTTGTCTCACGGAGCTAAGCAGAACGTGCGTCATCACTGCGCTGGTCGCTATGGCAACGTGAGCATACAATTGCCGATTTGTCAAGTTTGGCTTATCGTATGCAAGTGAGAGATATGCCATTCGAACCGATATCAAATTGTCTTTCTTCTGGACCCTGCTTGAAAAATCGATGCACTTCCCCTTTAACCGAAATCTTAACTGCTTACTACACGGTTATACAGGTAGACTCCCTCTAATTAATTCGAATACGGTATATTTCAAACATTCCGTGTAATTCGAACTTTTTCGTCGTACCGATCTTCTGCAAGTCACTTCAAGTCAAATTCGAATGCATAATTCGAAGTACGAAAAGTGCGCCCGCTGGATAATTCGAACTCTGTCTTCGTACAGAAGAGCAGTTTACAGTACGGTGACTATGTCCTTCGACCGCTTATTTCGAAGTGAGATGGGGTTGCTCTACTCATGATTCAAAGTTCATTTTTTCTCCTTCTCTAGCCAAGAGTAACTCAAAAATCGATCCCTGGTCCGCTCCAGGATCGACAATAGGGTTGGCGACACCTACCTTCTCTCGAAATTTGATTCAAGCCTGTGCAAGGCAAAGTTGCGAGATTTGATTGAAGACGACTTCTTCCAGGTGGCTGGCTCCCTTCGCGGATCTCAGTGGTTTGTCATGCCGCGCCAGCTCATGCGCAGAGAAGTTTGGAACTGAACAACAACTGGAAGTCGTAAAAATTGTCTATGCCTACGCTCCACTTCCGTTCTTAAGAACGACGTGCTGTTCTCCGATGGGCTTTCATGACGCAGAGAAGGCAGCGCTGTTCTTTTCCGTCGAAATTGTTTCAGGACAGCTGCAGCGATTGAAAACTGCTTCACTAGAACTTCGTAGAAGATGAAAATAATGTCCAATGACTTTGTGTCGATCCAGTGTTTTCATGAAATGATTTTAAAATGATTTCGTTGTTCATGACCACCCATGTTTCGTTGTTGTTAATAAAATGTGCAAAAATAATCAGCATGCAATTTCGAGCGTTTTGACGTACATATCAGTACATGGGACTGCATTTGGATAATTAGAAGTTCCGGATAATTCGAAATTGGGGCCTGGCAATTTGAGGTTCGAATTAGAGGAAGTCTACCTGTATAACGAGTACATAAACCAGTGTATGCAACTCAGGATGGTTCCTGTGGGAGCGTAATCCGTGGAGTACGTCATTTCTGACGGCATGGTAAGCCATAGGTACGGTGAAAAGTTGCGTAACCAGTCGCGGTGGTGCAGGTCACTGAGTTTATCCTGATTTCGGCATTTTTTTGATACGGATATCCTGGTGAATTTACTTGCCAGCGGATGTACGCTGCGCACGCAGTCACACAAGAACACAGAAATCCAAACACAGGATGATGTCTATAATCATGCACACTTGGCTGATTTCCGGGCTGTGGAACACGAAATTTTGAGCTGTACGCAAGTCGCAGCTTGGCTGACCTCTTCAAGGCGACGTAGTGCACGAACTACGCTGTTTCAGATCTGATCTGCACAGTTGCACACTCTGGTTGATGTACTCTTGGTTATATCTACTAAACGGTACATACCCTGCTTGCGTGTACAATGCCATGCGCACTGATTGTAAATTTCCCGTCCATATGCAATGATTGTGAATATTCCGTCCGTGTGTAGTGATTATGAACATCCCGTCACCTCATGCAAAACAAAACACTTACCACCACATGCGAGTGGATGCATGTTGTCACTTGCTCAGAGTTTCAGAGCTGGTTCAAAATGTTTTGATTTTGTATACTCCACTGGACTGCGACTGAAGCATCACCTTGTCATGCATCCATTGTGCGCAGACAGTGTCCGCAGTACTTGCAGTGTAGGGTCATGTTGTCACATGGCCAGAGCTCAACAACCTACGGTATTATGCACAGTGTACAGTGTGCAGTGAACAATGGAACCGTGTAACCATCGTGGAAACGGATATCTGCTCATTTACTCTTAACAGCTACATAACCGGTTAACCGTACTAACCATTCCACCCCTACTTGTCACGGAAATGATACTATACAGACAGTATACGGTTTTCATTGTGTCTTCTTGCTCTTGTGATGCAGTTAATCATGGAACAACAAGCTCATGACGAAGCCAAGCAGAAGATAGAAGATATGCTTTTGCAAGCAGAGGTGAACAAATTGCGGAAGAAAGTGAAAACGGAAAAGGAAGACATGGAGCGTGCCTTGTACGTAATCCATTACTCTTACACAATCAAAGAATCCTGGTGTTTGTTTCAGTTAGCATTGTACATCGCACATGTTGGCTGGGAAAACGTGTTCGCTGAGGAAAAATAATCTCAATTTAAAAAAAAAGTTGCATACAGAAAACTGAGCAACGTGTAGTGCTGTGGGCCCTTGTTACATAACAGTGTGAATGTCTAACCTTGGCCTGGGGAATATTACGGGAAAAGAGTGCATTTACACTATAGGGTAGTGGCAGACATTTACTGGCGGTGGTTTTAGTGCGACACAAGGCACATGCCAGCAATGTCTTAGTACGACACATGGCACATGCCAGCACCACACCACAACTGCACTCTCCGGCCGACCTGGACACGTTGCCACAGCACTCCATCAGCAAAGTGAGCTATCGTATTAGCCATTCTACAATATCTACCTTCACCGACGAGAGTTTTATACTCGAAACAGCTGTCTGAAGGAACTGAGTACCAATGGAAGTATCACATTGCTGATGGTATGCTGTGGCAATGTGTCGAGGTCGGCCGGAGAGCTCGGTTGGTGTGTAGCAGACAGACTTTCTCCTACACAAACCACTACGTACATTTATTGCACTATTTTATTGCTGCCATCATCAAGTCTCTTGCTACCTATAATTATTAGATAGCATCTGTATTCTTCTTTCCACACAATAACACCAATGTGACCAGTGATGCGTAACTGCCACTGTCCCATGTTGCAAATTATAGACCGCTAGCTAGCACTCGGAGCTGTAGCTGGACTTCAATCTGTTAATAATATATATCAAAAAGTAATATATAGATCCGTCTTTCGGTTTCCCAGTTCATTTTGCTCCGTTGTTTAGTTTTCCTTCACTTGAGTCTTTCAGTATAAGTTCTGTGCTACCTACGTTGTCTGAATCTCTTCCTGTAATAGTGGCAGCAGTGGGATTCAAACCCACGCCTCCGGATAGACTGGAGTGTATGGTAGGGCCATTATCACGTGACGCGCCATGCCTGGTGCGCTCTCCCGTACATGTCCCCTATCGTCCCGTCACAGAAAGCTGGCCACATAATCAAATACTATTAGGGCTTTCAACAGCAGAATCATAACGTGAAGCAACTTGGTAGAATGTGCATGTATGCGAAGTGGATCGAGAGGATCCGTGCAGGTCAACGTTGCGGGTTTGAATCCCATGTTATGTGTTGAAAAAAAATGAATAAGCTAGGACCATAACGTAATATTTTTAATAATAATAACTACTCGGTAGAATTATTGCATTCCCAACTCTTCACAACCACGCGCTCTCAGCCAAACCATACACACATCAGCACTCGGTAGAAGGTACATGAATGTATGTGTGTGTCATGTACATGTACCTGTCTGAGTGTAAGAGTTTTGAGTTATGTATCTACCGGTATGTGTGTTAAGAAATTAGGAATGAGAGGGCTTTAAAGCGCAGGAGCTCTCGCTTTGCTTTTTTTGCCTAGGTTATCATGTGTGTTATTCGAACTGATAGAATGTCTTTGCAATACGATTATCGTGCCCATGGTAACACGAATAACACACATGATGACCTAGGTAAAAACAAAGCATAGCGAGGGCTCCTGGGCTTTCAAGCCCTCTCGTTTTATTACACTAGGCGAGTCCGAACAGGCTACCGTATTTTCACTGGGAACCCTAGGTAAAGTTTGGCCATGTTGATGAACAGAGCAAGAGACTAAGCCTGTCGACATGCGGCTGGAAGATAATTCCATCTGCTTGCAGCCTGAAAGGAAATAGAGCGCATGCCATACTGCGTAGAAACAAGTGGGAGAACTAGGCCCGTTGTGCCTTCCCCATGGGCATGCCTGGTGACCAGATGCAATTGCCCGAAGCTGGTACAAAGACTGAAGAAGGGGACTAGCAAGATGTTGGGCCAAGCAGCGGTACACAAAACGTTGTGATCGTATTTTTCTGGTGTTCTTCAAATACAGGTTCTGATTTAGAGGTATGGTGCATCTTTGTCTGAATTGACCTTTTTAGGAAGAAGACGCATTCCACTGAAGTTCAAGACTTGTGTCTTAGTGATTGGCAAAGCAAAGCCGTACCTGGTTTCAATGTTGGGCAATCAGGTCTGTCTGAAGACCTGTCTACAGACCAAATTAGAGCATCAACAAAACCAAGCAAAGTTCGGAAACAACCAACTGCTAGAATCACGCCAAGCTTGGGTTCCTCAATTTCCACAGGAAAGAGTAAACTGTCAAGCAAGCATCAGGAAACACAGCAAGTACAAGCCAGAGCAGAAGAAGACAGGAGGAAGCAAGATGCAAAAGATGAATTAAAGGTACTGCTAAATTATGCACACTGAAAGTACTACAATCTTGATCATGGACTATTACATTGTATTGAATGATCTTTCACGCCACTGAGCTACACTGAGCTACGCTGTGCCACGCTGTGCCACACTGTGCCACACTGAGCTACGCGGTGCTACACTGTGCCACACTGAGCTACGCTGTGCTACACTGTGCTACACTGTGCTACACCATGCATAGTCTTGGACACGAGCACTAATCCAGCCACTGAAGCATAAAGCACTCTCGTAGAATTCTCTGAAATATTTCGCTTTACTGCTCCCCTTAGATGCATGTGTTTGGTGTTATGTTTGATTGTCCTTAGTTACTGCAGCGTGTATTTACAGCTTGGCATTCGATAGTCATTATCCGCCAACATCAACACATCTCTACCATTGAGATCTGGAAATGGAGGCAATTATTTCGGTACTGGACACGGTGGAAGAGCAATCTCAGAGCGCTACAGCTCAAGAGAGATGAAGAAGAAGAAGTGCGCGTACAGCTCAAACAAAAAAGGTAGAAAACTTCATTATTTTGTTGAAATTGGCGCTGCAGGATGTACATGGATTATGTTGACATCATGATTGAGGTACAACAATGGTCATGCCCCAAGTTGCAGCTGTCAGTGGACACAGCAGTCGATACAGCAGTGCAGACTGCGTGTGCAAGTGCGTTGAAATTGAGCCTGTTTGTCATATTGAACTATGCATCACTTAGTTCTCCCTACTAGTATATGATTGCCCAAGACTTAGACAACGGATAGCTTGCTTGAGCGCCATTACAATCAAAGCAATTGCTCTAAAAGCTGCATGATGGGACCACAGGCTAAGCTGCATGATGGGTGCATGCCCTGGACCAAATTTGCATGATGGGTGCATGTCCTGCATCAAAGCTGCAGGATGGGTGCATGCCCTGGACTGCAGGCTCCGTTGCATGGCTGTGTTTGGGGCTCAGTGCTGGACACAAGGCATGGGAAGTACACCAGTGATTGGACCATGAGTGATAGAAATAACCAAGCCCTTGCCTCGGTTAGTATTCAAGTCATAGAAATAACCAAGCCCTTGCCTCGGTTAGTATTCAAATAGAAATAACCAAGCCCTTGCCTCGGTTAGTATTCAGTCATAGAAATAACCAAGCCCTTGCCTCGGGGGTTAGTATTCAAGTCTTGTTTAGGCAGATGTAGTACTGTCTTGGTCTCAACATTAATATACAGGGACCAGCGGAAGCAGTTTTGGATTGGTCCGGCCCTACCCTAGCCTAGTCTTTCATACAGTTTGTGTATGATATGGAGGGTAGACACATGACCTCCTCAGCAGTAAGCACACGTTGTTGGCCAAAACGCTGGTCCGGCCATGGCCTGACCAACTGGACCGGTTCTGCCGGGCCTGTAATATAGATGTATGCACAAACGCAGTCTACTTCTGTCTGGAAGCCGGATCCCATGAATAGTTTGGGAACCGAACGTTCTCGGTCCCTTCTCTTCATGGGCTCTTACAGGGAAGATTATTTTGACTCAAACACGGCAAGCAACCAATTCTCAGGTATTTGATGTTCAAATTATCGATGTTTAACTGTGATAGCTTTATGGTTACCTGTTCAACTTTTTTTTTTAAATTCAGGGACGAAGTTGCTGCAAAAAGTCTACATCGAAAGTTTCTCCTTCGCCGCTGTCTGTGGGCATGGAGACGCTTCACCAAACAAGTACAATTTCTTGCGACTGGAGACCAGCTAAAAACACGACACACTGGTGCTGCTGCTGCTGCCGCCGCCACTGATGATGATTTTTCTCATCGGGGAAAGATGGCCAAACTACTTCATGTCATTGCAAGTGGTGGGTAACTTGTCATTCATGAAACACTCCAGACTCCAGTCCATGTTCGACATCCTATGACATCATTCTAAACGTTTTATGGTCTTTGGCATCACTCCAACCATGCCAAGGTCAAGTATGATGTCATTGAGGTACCACATGAACAAGATTGTTGCCGTTCCTTGTTACCGTATTGATCATTGTGTAGCAGGATCATAGATCTCATGATTCACATGATCAACATACTTGTTGCTTGAGTAGAGGAGATTGATTCAAATAGGACCAGTTTGACAGCGAAATGGTGTAGACCCCAACCGATCATCAGCGTGGATTGTTCACTCAAAATATGTTTGTGGAAGGAAGCTGGCATGTTGAAGTTTGCTCTGAGGCCAAAGTTGATCGAACTCAGCCACTCTTTTGTGCTGGCCTGTTGCCTCCAAGTTGCCCAATTTTTCGTTGACAATTTTGGTGTCACAGAGGTGGGTCCAAACAGGAACAGCTTTGGAGTGCACGTCAGTTTCACCCTGAGTTCTGAAATTAGGTGATTGCTATCGCTCCATGACGGCCAGTACAGAGAAACAATAAGCCTTGTGTGTGCTTCCATTAGTTTTCATTGGTATACGGTGCTTTATTGGCGAGTGGCAAGCCGCTGTTTACCTGAGACACGAAGTTGATTTTTCGATAGACATTCCACTCGAGTCGCAGTGCGAAGCAACACGTCAAAAACCCACCTGCTTTGTATGGCACTTCTGGTCATCGCAGAGCCATGAACTTTTGGCTCGGAGTAAAACATGAACTTTTGACTCGGAGTAAAACAAATCGCAGTCTCACTGCGAAATATATGTTTTCTAATCAAAATACCAAGAGAGAAAGTGAATATTGAGCCCGGTCCGGTTCGTGCCATATGTCCTATTTGAAACAGTCCCCTCTAAAGCGTGTGCAGAGGCACTTACATGTACATCGTTGCACATAGGTATGAGGTAGAAAGTGGAGAGGAGGTATATGAGGTAGAAAGTGGAGAGGAGGTCTCCGGTTCGAAACAGTACTCAATGCGCATGTGATTATAGGTATTTGTACATTTGGTACATGTTCCAATTTGTGTACACTGTACGAGAGTATAATTATTATACAGCAGCAGCAAGTATATTGTGTATGGGACCTTGGACAAGCTTCTTGGGATCTTGGGAAGTGTGCAGATGTAACTTTAGCACCGAGGAGAAACATCTGTAGAGTTAACAGTTCTTGAGACTTTACTAGCTTGACACCAACAGTTTGTTACTCATATTTTATTGTGCTTGTGGGTGTTCAGGTGGAAGTGAAACTGGAAGTGCAGAACAGGTACATGCACATAGGACTACGCAGGAACAACTGGTGATGACAGCTTCAGCTAAGCGGCCAGCACACTTGCAAAACATTGATCATCACATGAGGACTTCGTCATCTGCAACTCATCGCCATTTGATTGCTCCGCTAAAATACAACCCAGAACAGATGCCGCCAAATGTGATTACACGAAACGTAGCTCTGAGGCACCTGGTGAGTAGTAACATGCATGTAGTGCATACAGTGCATACAGTGCATACAGTGCACGCACTGTATGCACTGTATGCAGTGCATACAGTGCGTGCACTGTATGCACTGCATGCACTGTATGCACTGTATGTAGTGCATGCACTGCATACAGTGCATGCACTACATGCACTGTATGCAGTGCATACAGTGCATGCACTGTATGCACTGTATGCACTACATGCAGTGCATGCAGTGTATGTAGTGCATGTACACTTGGTAACCATCAGGTATTAGGAATGTCTCAGTTGTTGGGTTTAGATGGTGTAGCATGGTACGTGACCATTGCTGGTCTGGGGGTGGGCAGTTTTGACAGCATTGACTCCAGAATACCGTAAAGTCCGCTGGAAATGCCCACTCCTGCTGGTCCGTACTATTTCCGTCTTTTTCAGGTCAATAAAGTTGTACAAAACCGTCACAAAGGTTGAATTTGTACGAGAACGACTGTGCTGCCTACATACTACCTATCTCTTACCAGGGGGCCCTGCACAAGCGACTGCCATTATTCTGCGTCCAAGAAAAATTCTGGCAAGATTGCCTTTCATTTGATAAATGAGTCGGCTTTGTATCAGTTCGTTTGTTATGTGGAGATGCCGTAGAATATACGTGGTATTCGAATCATAAATGCAGTGCTGTGAAGCTGCAGTGAGTGAACACAGCAGTAGTTCACCCAAGAATTTGTGGTTCTGGAGAAGCATCAGCAATTTATCCAGTTGCAGTACCGCAACTGAAAGGACAACAGGGAGAATGATGTGACAGCGAGGGCGAAAAGAGCGTGGACAGAACTCAAGTTACAGAAGCTACAGCTACAAAGTCACCGCTTGCTTGTTGAAGTGCTCGAGAAAACTTGTCTTTACGCATTGCATGATTGGTAAATGATGGCTTGAACGACTGTCTTTGCTACCTCGGACGTTCTCTTTTCTCGGGTACCACCGTGACAAAAAGGAAGTGCAAAAGGGTTAAAAGTACCAGTTGCATTTTAACAACCTGTCCTGCTCTTCTTCAAGCGCTCTCAGCCGACACGTTGCTACCCTCAGTAGCCATTACACGCGCCAAATATTCCAAACAACGAAAGGGTTTCGGGTACTTGATACTGATATCATTGCTCCTAACGGCTGTTTCCTCTACCAAGGGCTTGTCGGAGAAGTTGATACTGAATAGGGTATTGTAATGGACATGGCTAATATTATTATGGACGCAATTTAGTGCAAAATGACAGACTTCACGGAAATATCACTGGGTTTGGAGTTTGCCCTGGGAGCTGCATCTGCGCCGTGATACGTGAGGATGGTGGGGTTCCTACGGATACGGAAACTCACTCTAACCGAGTCTCACGTGAATCTTGAATTTTTCGATTTGATACACTACACCTCACATACATGCTGACGATCCAAGTGAAGAAAATGGTCTGAATCACACATAATATTATAACATGGCTGAAAACAAAATTTAAAGTGTCCGAAAAGGGGTGTGGGAAGGTGGATCAGCCTAAATTTGGCCAGTATCCGGATCTATTTTCATACATAAAATATGACAGACAGCCCCTAGGAAACTTCATGAGCCGCGTGCTGTTGTGCCGTACTCTATCCCCAATTTCAAAAGTATTCCGTCAAGTTAAATCTATTTCTACTTTCTATCTGTCTGCACTTGTACCAAACTCATTCCCACCTTCTATCATCTAGGAACAAGCAGCTGTATCTAGACACACGGGCAAGCATTCGCTAGCTCAACAAGCGCATGGTGCTAGTGAAACGGTAAAGAACGTGAACAAGCATGATGAGGATGAAGCAGCCGTTAGCCATACTGACCACATCCAAGGAGAATGGGAAAGGCCATCAACTCACGACCACGTGTCAAAATGCGTTACGAGGAAGAAAGCAGTCTCGTTTGATGGAGGATGTGCAAGTGTAGCTTGCCACCAGCCTCAGAGCAGCCAAGGAGGAGCAGACAAGCTAACATCTCCACTAGAATCTACAACACCCAGCTCTGGCACCTCTGCCACATTATCCACCTCTACAGGAAATCCTCCTCGAACTAGCCATGCATCCATTGCTCAGATTTCACCAAAGAAGTCCACTGCTCATAAGCCATGGAAAAGCCAACCAGTAAATAAACAAGCCCATTCTCAGACACGAGGAGAGGATAGTGGTGGAAGTAAAGCTGCAAAGCCACAACTGAAGGTTGACAATGCACAACTTCACCATAAGGCTGTGGTAGAAGCTCACCACACAAAGCAATCAGCACTTCTTTCAGGTAAGCAAATATAAAGAGGGATGTTTACCAGTCTAGTAACAAAATTGTGAGTACCTCACTTGCATATGTGACTGCTATTGTTCAAGCACTTTGTAATCGGGATTATATAATTATGTGACTGCTATTATTCAAGCACTTTGGAATCGGGATTATATAATTATGTGACTGCTATTATTCAAGCACTTTGGAATCGGGACAAGTTCAGCGACATCGCGACGGGCGAGCACAAAAGCTGTTACCTCATCAGCCGTGACAGCTGTTTTGCGTTAGTGCCATGCACTATAGCAAAGTTCCAAAGAGAAGAGAGCCCTTGAGGTCAAACCCGTATTGCGAGTGACACTTTTAGTAAATGCGCGGAACACCTGTTATGCACCCAGCAGCACCGTAATAGGTGATTCACATGACAGCCAAATCCACGTATACAGGGAAATTACAATGGCGATTTTCCTGCACGCGACCAAAATTTGCACGAGGGAATCAAAAGTGTCCAGGAGCATTTCGCCCATGGATGCACTCATCTGCGGGCACTTTCACAGTTATGAGCCAGAGAGCAGAGAGGTCAGAGAGGTCGTACAATTGTACAACATTATGGTAGTCTTGAACGGGTTGGATGAGAAAGCTACTCATTCCAAATCACAGCGGTATCACCAGGGTAACGCAGTTTACTCACGTACACTCACGAGAGCTCTGGCCGCCACCCGTAGCTGTGCTAACTGCGGACTTCAAGTTCCACTTCCCACAGACACCTGAATAACGTGGATTTGCCAGTCGTGTGAATCGCCTATAACAGGATCACATGTAAGCCATGTACATAATGGATCGGTTACATCATCGGGATTTGCTGTTACGCAAAAAGGGCCCACTAGGTGATGGAAAGAACGTGAAAGTAACCTGTTAGAGCATTGCTCATGACACGCAAGGTCCCGGGTTCGAGTCCTGGTGGGTCTGGCATTTTTTTCCGTTTTCAGGCAGTTCACTTCCCCGGCTGATCCTTTGAAAGGAGCCTGTCTTGAAAGGAACCTGTCTTTGAAAGGAATCTGTCTTTGTACCTGTCTTTGAGTCTGTGTTTGTATTTTCACCCTTTTAAGATGCACGTGATAGGCATCTATTTGCGTCTGAAAAATCAATGAAATAAAATATGAAGTGAAGGCCACTTGCTGGATAATAGGGTGACTGGCGTCTTTCTCAAGACAAAGGCCACCGGTGTGGACTACAAAACAATGAGCAATGTACTGACGTCTTTCTCAAGGCAAGGGTCACCTGTGTGGACCACAAAACTACGAGCAATGTAGTATTTTAACTAACTAGACCATCGCTTAGCTAGTGTGTTCACAGAGCCAAAGGGCTCTCCTGGCCCCACACGGCCTCGGTTAGTTCTATAGAAGGGTACCTAAATTCAATAAATTCTCCAATTCCTAAAGTCTTGGTGACTGTTTCCCACGGTTGCAAATAGAACCGGCCCTTGAGTACCCCTTGGTGCACGGACTGCTGTCGGAAAGGGACATATTATTTTGCCCGGAGGGAAGAATGATATGAAGACATTTGTAAACGGTAGTGCATGCATCAGCAGCATTTCATAAAACTGCTGTACGTTGGCAACTTGTTGTCCCAATATCAGGGGGGGGGCAAAGGAATACATGTTTGCTGATGGATCATCCAGACCCCCCCCCCCCCCCCTCCTCAATCAGACTCATGCTACAGTAACCCCCCCCCCCCCCACCCCCATTATCCAATCCGACTCATCATTCAGTGCTCACCCCCACCCCCCCCCCCCCACCCCCCCCCATTATCCAATCCGACTCATCATTCAGTGCTCACCCCCCCCCCCACCCCCCCCCCCCCATTATCCAATCCGACTCATCATTCAGTGCTCACCCCCACCCCCCCCCACCCCCCCCCCCCATTATCCAATCCGACTCATCATTCAGTGCTCACCCCCACCCCACCCCCCCCCCCCCACCCCCCCATTATCCAATCCGACTCATCATTCAGTGCTCACCCCCACCCCTCCCTCAGTGCGATTTGGAGTAAAATAAGACCACACCTCCAGCCATGATGACGATAGGCGACATAGTTTAATACAGCTGATCAGTGTACTAGTCTCGCTTATATATACACACACATTGCCATATTCATCCGCTTTTCCATTCACCTCACATCTTTATCGCACTTTTTAAAATCTATTGTCCGTAGCAATGGAACAACGTAGTACGGCAATAGCTGCAAGAAAGAAGCAGCGGGAGCAACGGAAGAAGGAAGCAGAAGAACAGAGACTAGTAAGCTGATCCGCATGGTCCAGTAAGGCGATATTTCCTGCAGACCTAAATGCTGCTAGTCAGTGGAAATTTGTTTGGCTAACTTAACGATTGCGGTCACCAAATCATAAGACCCAACAGCAGGATGCTTGTTGACACGGTATTACCAGATACACCGGGTACGCTGGTTACAATAGATATACTAGATACACAGGGCACACCGGCTATACTGGACATACCAGATCATCGCGGCACTGGTTACATTTAGATACAATTGTGCTACAGCGGTTCCAGTGACTGGTTTGACTCTTTACACACTAGAAATCAATGTGTGCTAGCACGGACCTAGTTGTTCGCACAGGGTTCAATTGGTTTTTGATCCATGCTTTGCTGACCACTATCCTTTACAGGCTGACCTGCGACAACTTGATGAAGAAAAACGTAGAGTTCAAGAGGCTGAGAAGAAGGTAGCAGTGGAGAAAAGACGGGTAGAAAGAGCTCGAACAAAAGAGGTACACTTGGTTATGTCTTCTGACTAGCAGAAACATTGCAGAACGACGTGTTTGCTGATGTATGTGATGTATGTGACTGATGTACAGTCAACCTGGTGAATAACGACCCCAAGTATAACACCAACTCACATAATTATAAAAATGAAAACACAATCCTCAGACCTAGTGACCATTTAACTGCATACTCATCTTACATATAACGACAACTCGTGAATAACGATTTTTTTCTCATGCACGATCGAGGGTCATTATTTGCAATGTTAGCTGTGCGTACTAGTACTCTTCACGGGTACTCTTGTAAAAAAATCAGACAGCCCACATTTCTCTACTCCCAGAAAATCTCGCTTTGCAAAACAGCTTTGCCACAGGGCATAGAGCGCTCTTCAGTCTGTAGAATCACTTACTTGTTTATGAAAGGTGCATTTGCCCTCGCTGTCAAAGATGTACATGGTGCAGCACGACACTTGGCAGGTCTGAGGACCCCAGGCACATGAGTCGTGCTAGAGTAGCATAGGTGTGCGCAGTGTGATACACTGATCAAAATGATATATCACATGATTATGAATTGGATATGGTCACGTGACCCACTGAACCTGGACAAGAAGACCACCTGCATGCTAGTCAGTCAAGTGTCAAGTTCGTCAGGAAGCGTGTGTTCCTCGCTGGAGCAACCAACTTCATGTACTTCGAAGTACATGTGTACTGTATTCCTGGCTTTGTCCACCAAACATTGTGCTCTCTATGCAGCTTGAGGATGCTAGACCCGTGTCTAGATGGATACTGATGTATCTGACTTCTTGTACACACTCTGGCAAGCACTCCCCCCCCCCCCCCCACACACACACGCGCACATTCAAACATGCACATCCTCCCCCCCCCCCCCCACACGCACATTCAGTTAAGTTCATCAGTCATTTATGTGCTGCTTTTTCTAGGCTGAACGAATGAAGGCAGAAGCTATTCGCAAGCAGCTAGAGCAAAATCAAGTAGCTGCCCGGCATTACAACATGTCTCTTGTGAAATACCATGGTCTTCTTCCCTGGAAAAAATTCATGACTCACGTTCAGAAATTGGAAAATCTTGCAGATCAGTTTAGCGAGCACTTTCTAAAGGTATCTGCGTTCCAGCACTGGTTGATGCACTGCAGGAGGAGAGAGGAGAGTCGACAACAATTGGCAGATGATCTCAATCAGATCCACGTCATGAGGTCCCATTTCAAAGCATGGCTGTATGTAAGTACACTGCAACCACCCCGGCCATTGTCTTGCGCAGCTGTATTACCTGCATGTCTAGAGGTTAACTGTCACTGAGCAAGCTTATTGCAGCCATACGTCTTGGCTACTAAATGTTGTAGATTTGCCAATAGAAATAGTTTCACAAATATTTTACGATCGCAACAATTATTGCTTACCTTCTAGTTCCAGTAAGTCTTGTAGTATGTGGTATTCAACAAATGGACAAGGTATTCAGTCTAGCTAGACTGAAAGCATTTTCCATTTGTTGAATACTACAAAACTTACTGGAACTAGAAGGTAAGTAATATATATTGTGATCGTAAAATATTTGTGAAACTATTTCTATTGGCAAATCTATAACATTAAATGCACTGGTATTCTCATAAAAATGAAATATACTGGCATTGTCGCCACACATGCAACCTGGCTATGAAATATACTGGCATTGTCGCCACACATGCAACCTAGCTATGAAATATACTGGCATTGTCGCCACACATGCAACCTAGCTATGAAATACATTGGCATTGTCGCCACACATGCAACCTAGCTATGAAAGCACTGAGAAGTCAGGGTAAGTAACTGCAAACCAGAAGGCTAGCTAGCTACATGTAGCTGGAGTGTCTGTGGAAGTCCCACATTCATGTTGGTAGAAAAGCCATGAAAATGTAGGTTTTCATCGTACGGCATACCGTAGTTATTGCAGCACAAGTAACGCAGCTGGCTTGGCGCGTAATAGTGTCAGTGTGGGGCACACACAAGGACAGGTAGATGCACTATGTGAATCCCGGCCCGTACCCTGTGTACGCAGGCATGAAACTGCGCACGGGCATGAAACTGCGCACGGGCATGAGACACCATTGTAATTATGCACCGGCGAGACTACCCTATATTTACATAAAGGTATTAGCACTAACAAGGTAATGGTTACTACATTGCACATGACACGCACCAGGGAACAGGTTCCTTCATGGCGCAGTGGCCCTAGCGCGCATACTAAGCCTAAAGTACTAACTGAGCGTGTCCTGTAATGCGCTACTGTTAGTGTCAGGCAGATACGGTGGTCAGTACGGCTGAACACTGCATACTATGCATGGCAGAGCCGGCGAGGTTTCCGGTTGCCACTGGAGTCTACGATACATACACCACCGTGCGTGTATGGGGAAAAAGGCGGGAGAGTCCACCAGGTGCTATAAAAAAAGCCATATCCAGCAGATAGAGGACCGGGCATGGCAAGGACAAAAAGCATAAGACGTACTCATGACTGCCACCATGAGTACAACATCATGAACAAAGTACTCGAGTTGACCCAGATGCTCAAAGTCCGGACAGGTATCCTAGTTCCGAACACCCATAATTTCATGCTCTGTGGTTGTAATTGACTCAAATCTTTTACCGAGGAGTCACTGGTGTATGATCTCGCATACAAATTTTCAGAGGCCTAAGATAAGCAGAAGTTCAATACCACGCGAGGGAGTTTTCAAGCGTCAATACGAAATACAAATTGAGTTACTTATCATGCAAAAATCAACGTTGCCACGATCGATTTTGAGCAGACACAGCGTCAAACAGACCTTCACTCAATCATCCAGAACCAGCTTAGAGGTGAGAATAGCTGAAGGAGAATTTTCAGAGAACCACCAATCATTGCATTTATATAATAAAAAGGTTGACACTCCTGGATCTCCACCACTGTTTTCCCGTGGTTTTCACAGCGCAGCTGCTTCTTCTCTGAGCCGACTAAAAACAGTTTGCCTTTCGCCAACAAACTATGCTTTTGCTAGGGAAACTGGTGGAGGCACATGCCAAACGTATTGTTTTCATACTTTCGTCGTCACCGATGGATAGCAAGTCAGCAATCAGCAGAAATTATATGTGTATTTCAAGTCACCTCTGAGCTGAACAGAGTTAGAGTACCCTCTGCGACACCGAAATTTGCCAATATGAAAAATCGGCGCACTTCAGAGAAACAGATCGGATCTAAAGGTGGCCTGGTTTAATCGAGCCCGGCCTCAAAACAAACTTGGGCAAAAATACCTTCCAGCCACGAGCAGGATTCAGGCAAGTGATCATTCATTGCTGGTGTGATCATTCATTGCTTGTGTGAGTTTCAACTCAGCAAACAATTACTGTCAAAGTGTCCCGGATGTTGAGCACCTGGGTCTAGTATGCGGACCAATGAAGGATGGACAGGGGTATGGTAGTGCAGCAGCACGAGGCACCCCAGCAGTTGGAGGTGGCAAACGCAGCGGCAGCATCGACATTTACAGCAGCAGCAGTATCACGATTTGGGTATTGGCTATTTTGTTTTCCTCCAAGCAATAGTGTTATCAATGAGGAGCAGCAGGCAGCCCTAGTTTCATAATAGTGATTGCTTAATCACATGGCCAAAAACAACAAGATGCAGGGGAGGGGAAGGGTCAATAACAGGGAGTTATATCATCTTGGGAGACTAGTACCACGTCTAACCATGTTGGTTTCACTCCCGAGCTACCCGTTCCAGTCACCCTTCGAGCAGAGTCCCCCTCCCCCCCCCCCCTTGGGGAGAGTTGATTTTTGCAGTACTTGCATATAGCATCAAATTCTGGACTGCCTTTGGGGCCAGCAGAGCAAGGCCATGATCACGATCCCAAATTGCATTTACCATGGACCACATAGAACTTCCAAATTTTGGGTCAAACGCACATCACTTCACGGGCACTCATGATGGGATCATGTCATCTCCATCATAGTATGCTACAACTCCATCATAGTGAAGTACAGCAATGAGAACAAGCGGACTAGCCAAAGTGATCCTGACTTCTTCACCTACAGTACAGTAGTGTGTGTGTGTGTGTGTGATTACTGATTGCAGCAGGGAGGATTCAAAGTGTGTTTTCTTCACACATCCATTAATTATTGTCCAGTTTTGGAACTGGGCCTTTGGCCGAGTCTCACGCGAACCGTGAAATTTTTTTTTTTTGGAACATTGGCAGTTTGAAGATGCTCAGGCTACTCCATGAATTCCACTAGTGTGATTGCTCATATTTCATGGTCACAGTGCATCCTGTAAATATATAGAATTTCGGCGCTGCAAACTTTCAGCATTCACGATTTTCGACATTTCGGCAGCGTTATATTTTTTGGCACGGGGTAAATACCTAGTACACCACCAAAGCCAATACGAAAATTTTCATCAACGTTTTAGGTGTTCGGGGTCGGTGCCGAATATAGCCACAATTCAATAGCTGCCAAAATTAGACAAAGCATCTTGCAGTGCCTGACTTGTTAGAGCGTGGCATATTACGAAATACGGAGAAAACACATACACTGAATGACCCTGCCCTCTCCAACAGACCTGCCGCTTTCACCGGTAAAGAAATGACAAACGCATGCCAAGAGTACCATTACAAGACTATGCTATGCATAACATGAATGGTACATTCACACTGTACACAGGACAGATGAAATCAAAACAAGCATGCCATGTGATTTCTTTTGAACCTGTTGGCACACTGCACAACACATTGTTCACACGTACTCTCTCTCTACACATGTTCTCTACACATGATCTCTACGTGTTTTCTCCATGCAGGAAGTGTTGGCAGGCAAAGAACTCTACCGGCTAGCGTTGGAGCACAACAACAAGCAACTCCGCAAAGAACACTTTTATGCCTGGAGAGAATACTGCAGACAAGTAAAAAGGGATCAGTGGGAGAAGGAACGGAGAGCTATTCTACACGACAACCGGTGAGTGCTGGTTGTGCAGGCATTGTTAGTGATGCTGTCCCTGCACCTGTTCGGACACACTTTAACATAACCAGCATTTTTAATATTGCTTTACTAAGGCGCCGTACACCATTTACTAGGGGTGTCAACAAGTAGTCGGGTACCCGTGCTACCCGGAATTTGATCGGGTAGTAGGGTAGCAAGTTGCTCCTCAGAACCCGATCGGGTAGTTGGAGTACTGTGTTTTTTTGCAACGGTGCATGTAAACAGCACGGCTACGTGCGTACTGTACACTTTCTATGTAGCGCAAGTGCACACTCACAGTACAAACTGTGTCAAAAAATACCCGTGCTACCCGGATAGAAATACCCGAACACGTTACCCGACCAAACCCCTACCTGTTGCAGCCCTACAATATACTAACAAAAGCATGCATGCGGGCACGTACGCAAGCACGCCTGCAGGCGAGCCCGCCCGCTCGTAAAATACATTGAAGGTGAGTTCAAAAGCTAGAGCTACGACCAGAAACATGTGTGCGTAGGGATTGGTATTAACAAGTTTCGTGCCAGTAGGCGCTTCACTTTCGCTGCTGTCATTGCTAGAAAGACTAAGAATATGCCTTTCAGCATTTGGCAACAAAATGGGGATCCACAACACAACTTTAATCAGCACGATGAGAGGATTGTCCTGTGTGGCAAGAGTGCTGGCCATGGTTGCCCTTACGCTTGTTCTTCCTCATTGTGAGGTCACCATGACAACTTATCAACAGTGTCAGCAACAGTTTGTCACCCCCAGTCCAGTCATCTGTAGCAATAGTGTTAGCAACTGTTAGTCACCTTGCGCGGTGGACTGAGTTGGCAAAGAGAAAAGGTATGATATTCAGGGCACAACGAGTTTGAACTGAAGTTTGACAGTACTGAGGCGACTAACAGTTGATAGCAATATTATTGTAGATTGCTATGGCTATCAGTCTAAGATTAAAATATTACATGCCCTGCCCAGTGTAATCTTATGCATGTATGTAACTTTAATAGTCCCTTACCAACTACACTGATTGCCACTGACTATGCCATTGCACATGATGAGATGGCACACACCAGAGCAGTGAGGCCCAAGTTTGCTGCAAGGGATTAAAACGGGAAAAAGAGTACTAATTGACAGGTTTGTACTGTAGTTTGAAGCACTCTGCACAGCAGGTGTGTTGAAGGTTTGTACTGTAGTTTGAAGCACTCTGCACAGCAGGTGTGGTGAAAGCTTTACCTCGTGGTTTAGAGTAGTGATGCAATTTCAATGAATAATTACCTGCTTGAATGCCAACTCAACAAACGATCGAATACTAGTAATCTACAACTGTTACCCATAATACCAGTGATGCAGCACGTGGAAACGACCCATAATACCAGTGACGCAGCACATAGAATGGATCATTTACGCCATATTAAATTGAATGGACAATGTCACCGAACATTTTTTGGCTTACTTTATAGTCCTAGGGCTGTTGATCATGATGGTAAACTTCGCTTTCTTCTGTCACTGCAGGTTAGTCAAAATTATAGGCAAAGCGGTTATCCAAAATTGCCCGGCTGAAATACAGCTTGATTTCACAGTTGTGCAAAGCTGTGTTTTTTGCACGAGGCAGGAAGCTGGTATGTCATACACTCATGTTTGCATTCAAGGCTTACTTTTAAGTAAGAATGCAAACATTAAAAAAAAGTTTAACATGGCTTTTTTCAAAATTTAGCACGGAGAAAGGAGAAAATCTTGCAATAGCGTTTTCAATTTTCTCCTTTCGCCTTCGAGAAGTCGATTTTTGTGATTCACCTGCTGCTCTGTGTACACCTCTTTGCTTCCAATTTCCCGGACAGTGTTCAAATTCAATTGCTTGGTGACAAAGATCACCTTCTCTTGCCATGTTATCATCAAGTTGTCTGTTGTTTTGAGCACGTCTTCCGGGCCACAAAAGCAGAAACACCGTTCAACACTCTCTTTCCCATCTCATGTCTTTGGGAAGACAAATACTTTGAAACCAACTCAGCTAGAAGCTACCAAGGGGGGGGGGGAGGAACAGCAACCATGGTCGATAGGAGATCTCTCTGTACGACAGTGCATTATATACCGGTATATATTTTACTAAAGACACAACCTACTTATAAGAAGACACGAGAGAGGTACAGTCGACCTACCCTTATAAGGATAACCTCTATAGCAGATATTACCCTTATAACGATATTTTTCTGCCAAACCCAATCACTCCATTGACTTGTGCATACAATGCCTTACCTCTATAACAATATTGCTATAACGATATTACCCCTATAACGATATAAAATGGGCTGACATATCGACATTTCCCTTTTATAACAATACCTAGCAGTGAATATGTAGAGCCCACTATCCAGGTAGGGCAAGCTTCGCTTGATGAGTCACTGGGACATGACGAAATGCAATGGGGGCACCTTGCTGTGTACATAATGTGCATGTACGTCAGTTTTTTATGCTACGAAGAGTGTAAAAAATGAACAAAATCCATGCATTATGGCATAATATGTGTATGAAATGAACCAGTTACCCCTACAACAATATTACCCTTCTAACAATATATCTTGGTCTGACGCAAATATCGTTATAAAGGTAGGTCGACTGTAGCAGGCCGGATAACACAACAATGGGAAGAGTAGGGGCTCCAATAGGGAAGCCGGGGGCGTGCTCCAGGTGTCGATGATATTGAACGGAAATGCATGCTGAAGGGAATTGGGAGCAGTTGAGGGGAGAGTGTTTGCACATTGGTATAGGTGAACGCAGCTAATAACCCGTAAAATGGTAAAATGGTACTATGACAGTTGTCTACACTTCTGGGCACGGTCACCACAAAATTAATGATAAAACTGTTTCCAAGTATTGCTAGTGTTAGCAGGAGTACACAACTCCCAAGACTGTCACAGTGCTGATGCCAGGTCACAGCTGAAGGATTTCCAATTCACAGTACTGCCACCCACAGTTGATTGGGCATGGTCTGGCATGAACTAGTAACATGGATGAGCTGTGACATGGCCCAGAAGGGATCATGATGATGGCCAAGTCAATAATTCCCTTTCTTTACTCATTGTGCAAACTAAGCTGGATACAAATATATTTTATTGATTGATGTTGACCACTTTAATGCGCTTCCCGAAGCCCTTCGCGCTTATCATATCCCCAATATATTCCGCCAGGAACTTAACACATTCATTCATCTTGGGCACCCTGTAAGAAGACCTTAGGTAGGGATGTCAGCGAACACACTGCGCAGGCCTCTGCGCATGCATTGCGTCATCGATTTTTTGAACGTGATCGCGGCCGACAGAGAAAACATGGCCGCGGTCTGTTTGCACCGCTGGGAGTCGTAAAATTACTGTTCTTCTGTCCCCGTGACCATTCAAATCATACGCGAGACGAAGGACCCACGTACTCACCACGTTCTCCCCGGTCGATTTCTCTGAAAGTTTGCACATCGTGAAACACCAGTATGAGAGGTGTTCAGGCCAAATTTCAAGAGATTTCCCTGGTTGGATCGTTCCAAAATCGGACTTGCATTTCTCGCTCGCGGCCATTTCTTGCGCGATGGAAGCGCCCTGCCCTGGTGAGTAACCAGCATCGCGCTTGGTAAAGAGTTGCTGCAATCAGCTCCCTGATGTCTTCCCTGCCATTGTCAGAAGCGATGGACCATGAATTTGTTTGAGAGTCTCTATTCCTCAGCCTAGTTTTCAGCCATTCCGTGCATCTTCTTCACACGATTTATTTTGCAAAAAAATGAAAGTGTTCATGAGTTTTCTTGTCGGCCGCGCGTAGATGGGCCAGGCTGACCTGCGCAGATGGGCTGCGCAGTGCGTTCGCTGATATCCCTACCTTAGGGTCTGTTGGGAATGCCCAAGTAAAATAATAAAATACAATACACCGGAATATACCTGTACAGCTTCCTGCCTACAACATCCATGCACCTTGCTCACAACCTCCTGCCCACACCAGCCACACATTCTGCACTAACATTGCACTGCTAGCCCTGTCACTACCTCTACAGCCCCCTGCCTAAAACAACCACACACTCTGCGCACACTGCCTAAAATAACACCGCTAGCCCAGAAATCTATACAGCCCCCACATTTACACACAGCTTTTCATACAGCGCTACAAGACCCACCCTCTGCTGGCATATATACCGGCATGGTCAGTACCCCATCCTCATGTTGCCTAATGATTGCGAAAGCATGAAACTTTAAAGGGGAAGTATACCCTAAAATCAATTTTTCACCAGTTGTAGTCTTCTGGGTGCTGAGTCGAATGGTCTTGGTCCGAGGAAGCTGAGACGCTCCCTTCCTACTTGAATCCCAATCGAACTCGCGCACTTCCACCGAAACTGGGTGACTGCGCCCTACTAGATGGGGATTTGTATGCAAAATGTCACTAAAAGCGCCATTTCGTTCTTATAAAAGCACGGATGACCGCGATTGGCCCATATGTTGTAGTCTTTTGGACGCTGAGTCGACTGGTTTTGGTCCGAAAAGGCTGCGATGCAGCGTTCCTCCTTTATTCCCAATCGAACATGGTTGAACAAGCGGTCACGTGCTCCTGGGTGCCCAAATCACCTGGTCACCGCGCCAGCAGGCGACTACTTTCACACCAAGGTTCAACTCGAGTTCAACTCGAGTGACAGGACTGCACCCAAAAAAGGTCAAACAGGCTAGTAAGTTGTACCCTGCAGGCACGGTGACCAGGTGACTGGTGTACGCAGGAGCACGTGACCGCTTGTTCAACCATGTTCGATTGGGAATAAAGGAGGAACGCTGCATTGCAGCCTTTTCGGACCAAAACCAGTCGACTCAGCGTCCAAAAGACTACAACATATGGGCCAATCGCGGTCATCCGTGCTTTTATAAGAACGAAATGGCGCTTTTAGTGACATTTTGCATACAAATCCCCATCTAGTAGGGCGCAGTCACCCAGTTTCGGTGGAAGTGCGCGAGTTCGATTGGGATTCAAGTAGGAAGGGAGCGTCTCAGCTTCCTCGGACCAAGACCATTCGACTCAGCACCCAGAAGACTACAACTGGTGGAAATTTGATTTTAGGGTATACTTCCCCTTTAAGTAGCAACAAACAAGCCTTTATTGCCCTTGTTCTGTAAAATACAATAAAAATACAAATGATGGCACCAGTGCCCCCCCCCCCCCCACACACACTTGTCTCATGGTTCACTCACCGTAAGTAGTTAGCGTAACTGGCTCAGCCACTCAACTCAAGTCACAGTGACATCGCGCCCTCGACGTCATGTCGTATTATTCTCACACCCCGTCCGCGGCGGTCTTCGCGCAGCATTTTCTTCGCCAACGGTGGACACTAGTCCGCTGTTCGTGAGTCAAACGACCACTTGATACTAGTGCCGGTGTTGTCCGCAACCAGCCTTATTTCTGAAGCATCTGGCGGAGTCGCTTCACTGCCACTCGAATCAAAATAAGTATGAGTCGTGGCTTGCCTCTCACAGTATCACGAATCAATATTGAATGCGTTCATTTACCCGGTAGCCACCTTCTATCTTTATCTAGCGGCCTGAAGCACAACAGGAAAGTGTCAATATCAAATTCAGTGCTTCCTATCATTGATTGAAAGAGCGGCAAGGGTGTATTCCTTCCACTAAAAACTTACTACTCAACCGCCCCGGACCGGCGGCTTTAGCTGTTTTGACCTCGTCACACTCACAGGGCTTGCAGGAAGTAGTTGACAGGAACTAATACATGTCGTCGTATTTGTACACAACTCGATAGAGCGCTCGAAAAAGGCTGAAGCGAATGAAGACCATAATTATACTGCATTACTGGTACACAATTTTTTCTGTTTGTTCTGCACTCTGAGTCTGACTTTTCTTTGTGGCACCTGCACTTTCGGCCTTTCGCACGCGGACTTTTGCTGTCGCCATAATTATTATTATCTCTATGGTTACGTTGACGCATCATGCATGATGTGATCATCTCTCCACTGCTTTTCTACTCTTCATGCCTACACCATGTAGATTCTACACGGTGCACAGTCAGTCTGATGTACGCGTTGTACCAAGATTTGGCAAGAGTATAATAAGACTAGTGTAACTCTTGGTTGTACACGTAAGCCAAATGGTCGGAATTAGGCCCAGACAGATTCTGCTCCGCTCGCCTCGATATTTTGCCGCAAAATGTTGCTGCGAAATCTTCGATATTTTGCCGAGCCTGGCACGAGAAACTCGATATTTTGCTCCATTTTGCTCAGGAAAAACGTGTATTTTATCCACTTCCGGTACAATCCCGTACGTTTCATAAAAATCGCAGGGTCGGTTTCTCAACGTTGCAACACGGGTTTCCACGCACGTGTCCCTGAGTTCTTCCAAAATCATGTCGATCCACAGTGAATCACAGTGATATTTTTAAATGATATTTCGGTGACATGATCTCGTCCTGGGCAGTGTATCCTGCTGAACGGGTAAGAAACAAGGAAATCAGGCATCGATTTTACCCAACATCTCGATATTTTGCTCCGATTTTGCCGGCAATTTCCGCTCTTTCAATTCTTCGATATTTTGCCGAAAGAATTGCCGGCAGGATCTGCCTGGGCCTAGTCGGAATGCACGCACGCGTGCACGTTTTGCTGATGACAGCGATTTGGCGATCGTTGTTTTTCTTGTTGATTCTGATTGAGTGCGGTTGAAACCAAACAGTGAATACAGTCTTCGAGAGTTTTCTCCATGAAAAGACCAGGAAATCACACTGCAACAGGGGTCTGAAGACCGCTTAGTTTTTAGTTGTAGTCGATAATTTTACAAACACATCACAACTGGCATGTGGCCCATGGCTGTATGATCATATTGATAACCAAGTGCATGCACTCATATGAGTGCATGCACTTGGTTATCATGCGACCCTACAAGAAATGCCGGGTTCGTTATAACTGTGTTCGGTACAAAGGGTCAATTTTGCATGGGTTTGAACAGGGACATGAACAATGGTTCGTTATAATTATAGCGAAATTCGCTACATGTATATGCGAGTTCGTTATAAGTGGTCGGCTGCATGTGTAGCACTGAGTGGTGCCAGATACATGTCCGTGTATGGTCATGGGGGCTAAGCCAAATCAACAGACTCACTGGACCAAGGGCTGTTTATGCTATATTGTGCTCGTCTTGCAGGCGTATGAGAAAGTCATACTTTCAACAGTGGCAGACATACGTACCACTGCATCGCCAAGAAGCGGAACAGCAGAAGCGGCGTGACTTGCTACACATGCGTGTCTCACAATGGTTGCCTGATTACCAGCCAAACAAAAGCCGTGAAACGGAATAACCTCAGTGCGGTATCATGTATCATGAAATTGAGTTGATCTACTTAATTTAAAATGTTCACACTGCACCACATGCTATTGACAGTGATTGCAGGACATGGTGTGCATGCTACCTCAGACTGTATATTTGTATTGTCAAAAGAGAGGTTGCCTTGCATTGTCCTGCATGCAGCTACTCTAAATTCATACTGATGATGTCATCTTGTAGGTAACCTATTTTAGCATCCTGTTTGTAGACGTGGAGTGGATCATTCTAGCCGTATTGCCACTATGCCATTGAAGCATTACCACAATCACAAGTGCAAGAGAATCTTTATCATTTGTTGCATTCCATGATACAGCACTAGAAATGAAAAATTTGACAAATCGAAAATGACCTAAATGACCTAGCAATGACCTAACAAAGATGAATGAGAGTATCAAAGTAACCAATGTTAACAAAGATGAATGAGAGCATCAAAGTAACCAATGTTTGCCAAGAAGCTGCATGGCAACACAATCAGAATTAGCAGGAAGCGGGAAAACACCAGTTGTAATGCCTTTTTTAAGCGCTGGAAAAGTACGCACACTGCAACACAAATCAAACATAGACGTAGACCACCTAGACCATCAAAATTCACAAGCAATCGAATATCATAAGCAATCGAATACTGATGAAATGCTTTGTCTTCATGTAGAGAATGCTAACATGAGTTAGAAAAATATGATTTGACTGTACTATGTAATGTGATCTGTGTTCTGTGATTTTGTAGGATATTCTGAAAATATGAAAACAGAAGCAAAATAAGCAGAATCTTTGCTCACTCTAATTTACTAATTTACATGCCAGCTTCTCTTAGTATAGAAGCTTTAACAAGGATATGGGATGGTATAGGAAGATGCAGATCCATAAACAAAACAAAACCCAAACAAACAAACAAAAAACAGTTATGTATACTACGCCTTTCCCTATGAATAAGGTACAATGATATCGTGATACGCTTCACGACTCAGTCACTCTTGCGAAAACAAGCCACGGATACAGAGAAAAAATGCTGGGGCAACATTATTGCAATTAACCAATCCACAAGATACAAGTCCATTTTTAAAAGAATGTTGCTTCGTTACCACAATCAAAAGAAGTTTTTTTAATCCCTTTCTCAATCAAGGCAATCAATGGATAGGCAAGTAAAAGTGCCTGCATCAAGATATAAGCTTATTGGTCAGGAGCAGCAGCAGTATTGTTATCACCACTGGTAAAGCTCTGTAACAAAATCCATTAAACGCGCCAGAGCAGTAGAGCAGTCATGCAGCAGTTCAAGCCACCGTTTATAATTATTATGAATAATATAACCACACACACACGCATGCACACGCACGCACACACACACACACACACACACACACACACACACACACACACACACACACACACACACACTGCACACATACACCATGCACACACCATACCACTCCCTTTGGCTATATATCAAGGAATATCAATGGAGGTGAATATCTGCTACGGCACATACTTGGCTAAAGCAACATAAGGGGGAGTGGTCGCATTTGTCACAGGGGAAGATGGGGGAATGGTTTGAAAAATCATAGATTGGGTGTACGTACAGACCAAGCGCGAACGTTGCCACTTGAATCTGCAGCGTATAGGTTTTGGCTGTCACTGCTGAACACAACCCTGCGAGCATAGAGCACATGAACAGTGAGCAGAACATCTTGTGTAATTCTTCGACAAAAACTAAATCTACAGTGAAGATTGCTCTGAAACAACATACTGAAAGTCGACTAATTTTTGGCCCGTTCAATTTTCGGTCTCCCAGGGCTAAAACACATTTCGGCTGCAACCAATTTTCGGCTTGTACTGCTGCTGCCCGTATATACTGTCACACTGAACCTTGCATCAAATGTTCGGCCAAATAAAAAACTCCCCAAAACAAACTTCAAATTCTTTCCAAATTTTCACCCAAGAGGGCATCCATATCCCTGAGGATGCCCTCTTGGGCGAAAATTTGAAAAGAATTTGAAGTTTGTTTTGGAGAGATTTGGAGAGGTTTTCATTTTGTGTAGCCAAGGACTTGGTGCGGCTGTGGGCGGTAGAAATTTAAACCCACTAATACTATAGTATATTCACTGGTTTGAGGGAAAGATGCCAAACGGGAAATAGTAGTAGACTCGTAGTAGATTTATTCGAATGCTTTGAGTTCTTGGATCAGTGTTGTTCTGATATTCTGCTGATCTTAGTAAAAACTATGTGTCGAGTAGACTCCTAGCACCCGCTAATACCGTAGTATATGCAGTAGTAGACTCCTAGTACCCCCCCCCCCCCCCGATACCATAGTAGTAGATTCCTAATACCCCCCTCCCCCCCCCCCCCCCGATACGGAGTAGTCGACTCCAAGTACCCCCAGATACCATAGTAGTACGACTTACACTGTGATCGGATGAGAAGTTGGCGATACAAGACGAATATCCGTGATAACACTCAGGTCCCAGCTACTGAATAATCTACACAGCAGTGACAAAACAGCATCATCATTAGCAATACACTATTTGACTTTGCCGCAGCACAGGTACCAAACAGTGCTAATATGTGGCTAGAATCCAGCCTAGAGAGTACAGAGCTGTGTAGGGGCAGTGTAGCGCTTTCCTGGGAAGAATATGACCATGGCCACCACACCCTGTCTGCGCTTCATAAAACTTTACCTGCCCCGCAGTTCTTGCAAACGGTTTGCTGCGCATGGCAAACCATAGTTATCACTGGCAACCGAGCAGGCTAGTGATGCGCATGCAGGCAGGGGAGCTGTCGGGGTGCTGCAAGCAGGGAATGTGCCCTGCGTGGCTCACGTTCTGGCAGCGAGAGCCTGGCGCAAGCATTGCCTGGCATGCGTGTACACATACGCTAGTGGTAGGTAGTGCGGCTGCTTACTAACGTTATTATGCCATAGTAGCGCTAATTATACTAATTATACTATGCTGACCAGGTTACTAGTGGGTCCCTTCTTGGCACCAAGATATTTCAGGGTGTGTACGACAAACTGCTATAGAGCAGTGCGATGCAAGATGGTCACCGTGACTGACTTAAAGGGGAAGTATAGTCTAAAATAAAATTTTCACCAGTTGTAGTCTTCGGGGTGCCGAGTCGAATGGTCTTGGTCTGAGGAAGCTGAGACGCTCCTTCCTCCTTTATTCCCAATCGAACTCGCCACTGCCACCGAAACTGGGTGACTGTGCCCTACTAGACGGAGATTTGTATGCAAAATGTCACTAAAAGCGTCATTTCGTTCTTATAGAAGCACGGATGACCGCGATTGGCCCATATGTTGTAGTCTTTTGGACGCTGAGTCGACTGGTTTTGGTCAGAGAAGGCTGCGATGCAGCGTTCAGCCCTTATTCCCAATCAAACAAGGTTGAATAAGCGGTCAAGTGCTCATGCGTACATCAGTCACCTGGTCACCATGCCTGCAGGCTATAACTTTCACAAGAAGGTTCAAAGTTTCCAAGACGACAACAAGAATGTGGCGGGAAGCCGGAAAAGCTACCCGATCCTTCCAGGCAGAGTGTTGACCCGTGAACAAGGAAAATTTTCCTGCATTTTATAATACTTTCACTCATCCATGATGGGAACCCACCTGTCTACAACTTTCAAGCTTCATTTTCGGCCTTTATCCTTTCAGCCAGAATTGTTTAGGACATTTTCAGTCGCAGGTCCTTCTCCAGTTGTGTTTGCAAGTCGTTTAACATTTTCGCCTCACCTGAAAGCGTCTTGTATGCCTAGAGGCATGGTCGCGAATATAAAACAACCTCAAGAACTCAAACGAAGACACAAACCCCGACAATCTAAAAAATTGATTGACCACATTTTCACACTCCGTGCCGGGGCAAAAGCTGCCTTTTAGGTTTATGTATTTTTACTTGATTTTCTACTGTAGAAACGTAATCTGAAGAGTGGCACTGCGTGACAGAGAGGGAGGGCAACCTATACCCTTTGTGTTACGCAAGCTCGGCTCGCTTATTATTTATGCACGTTATAGTATATTATACTATGGTTCTTGTCTTACTTTGTAACACAGCAAAGGATACTGGTAGCGTGACAAAAATAATTATACCGTTGTGAGTGTGCACGCTGTGTCCGACAACACACTGTGGACAGCGTGCATACCATGTCCGACATACGGTGTACATACCGGACAAGACCTTCCTGTAGGCCAGCAGCTAAGACATTGACATTGACACCTTCTGTGCCAGTTGAGTAGGCTAAACAGAGAATGCGACTTGACACTGTGCAGTGACCAACAACTTGTCCATTGATGGTCCAGGCTGTAATGGCTGCTGCTGCCGATGCTCCTGCTGCTGCTGCTGTTGCCTTGCGTGTAGTTGGAAGAGTGGGTAAACTTGTGGCACAGGCAATATCACCAAGAGTGCTACTAACTGCTATACAGGACACTGCCAATGAGACTTTAGGTAATGAACGGATGAATGTGAACCTATCATACACAGACAAAAAGAAACAATGACAGAGGAACAGAGATACTAATACGGCACTCTACAAGAAGATTGCTCTACCTAAAGTCCTGAATTGTGACACTACGTTACACGTCATATCTTGCTGCCAGTGGCCTATCGAGATTGACCCTGGATAATGGCATCTGACATATCGATATTTTTCACGGAAGGAAATTTTTAGTTACGATTCTCCCCAACTCCACCACCCCAACGAAAAATATATTGACTTGATAGGTAGATTGGATTGATGTTTCAGCTATCACAAATGCATTGATCCCCGAGCTGCAGAGATTGCTCAATGTCACACACAGAGCTTAGAACATACTTCGAAGTAGCAGACTCAATGGAGGACGTTCAGGTTGGTTGTGACTACCGAGTTTCATGTCACGAGGCAATCATAATTGTCTGATGATTTGGAGTTAAAACCAACCTAAATGTCCTCCGCTAAGTCTGCTATGTGTCTGCTGTGTTTCAGCTATCAATATTTTTTCATAATGAAACTCTCCTCGACCCACCCACAAATCAAACTTTTTTCGTTTCGTGAAAAAGATTGATAATTATGGACGGCCCATTGTGGAAAAATTGATGGTTGTGTATATGCATGTTATGTAACAGGTGTACATATGCTAAAACATCCATACAGTATAAAGATACTCCGTACTCACTATTTCGTTTTTCCCGCTTCTGCCAGAGCAGCTAACAGTTCCGGGGTATGTTATAAGTATGTACTGTCGTGGACATGGAAATCCGGTCGCACGTCTAGCGGCCCCAGGGCGCTGGCCATGCAGCCGTGAGTACGCATACCGTACACACATTCATTTGTGCGCTGCAGCGCGCTGGTCGCATCGGATCAACATGTGCACTGCATGCAACGTTCTGTTCGCACTGATGGTGCCGGCCCCGGTCATTCGACTGGATTTCCATGTCCACGACAGTAGATCAACCAGACTGTTCGGCTGGCACTTCTACTTTGCAAAGCAGTATATTTTGACTCGTCCAGTCTTATATTTGGCAGTGTGTTGCATGCAAGACTTGGTTTCCACTAAGTGAGAGAGCCTGAAAGCCAGACTCTGTTGTCTGACCAGTGCTAGTGCCTAGCCAGCTGTGATGGGAGAGCACCTGTTGAAATGGCAGAGCACCTGCTGAAATGGCAGAGCACCTGCTGAAATGGCAGAGCACCTGCTGAAATGGCAGAGCACCTGCTGAAATGGCAGAGCACCTGCTGAAATGGCAGAGCACCTGCTGAAATGGCAGAGCACCTGCTGAAATGGCAGAGCACCTGCTGAAATGGCAGAGCACCTGCTGAAATGGCAGAGCACCTGCTGAAATGGCAGAGTACCTGCTGAAATGGCAGAGCACCTGCTGAAATGGCAGAGCACCTGCTGAAATGGCAGAGCACCTGCTGAAATGGCAGAGCACCTGCTGAAATGGCAGAGCACCTGCTGAAATGGCAGAGCACCTGCTGAAATGGCAGAGCACCTGCTGAAATGGCCTGATGAGAATCAGCACAGTACAAGTACATGTACCAGTGTTGCGTCATTCTCGGAGCACAGAGCTAATCGACTACTTTCTATACAGAAGCTGACAATATGGACGAGGAGTGCACAGATGCATGTCTGGAACAACTTGCAACGATGCCGAGAAGGGACCAGCAACTAACGGTCGACTCTTCACATGAATACCATTACATTATTTATGTACACAAAGCAGATTTGTAGGCATGCTTGGCAATTTTAATAATATCCTGCAATATTACTTTGTGCATAGTACATGTCGTATTTTTGTAGGCATGCTTGGCAATTTTAATGGTATCCTGCAATATTATTTTGTGCATAGTACATGTGGTATTTTTGAAAGATATCGGCGGGGATACACCCCCGTGGTTACTAACTTTAATACTAGCCTCCCTTTGAAGTCATGCAAGGCCAAGTTTCCTAGTACTGTAAAGAGCGCTAGAAAATGCACCTACGTTAGAGCCCCAACTCAAACCCTTCCTGAACTGAATCCCGGTTTGAAAATTCTCTTGCAAGCCCATCCTGAACTGGACTGCACGGACTAGAGTTTGCGCAAGTGACAACCAGACCAAAGTACACTTTCAGCGCCACCAACTGATTTCGATTACCGCATGACTTTTCGACTTGTATGGGTGAGAGACTACACGGCCTTCAAATTGCAAGTGTACAATGGTCCGGATTTCACTTGCCCCTGCTGTCCTTCTTGTAGCAGCAACAGCAGCAGCAGAGCCCCCTCAAAACCAGATGAGATATACTTCACATGTTGTGCATATCTACAAGAAACCAGTACAGCAGTACTGCAGAAACGATTCCAATGAAATCCAACAGCCCAATTCCTACCTCGTAGCAAATGAACAAGGACCTACAGGGATTCATATGCAAAGCATGACGACAAGAACCAGCCGCATCATGCATGTAACCATGGATAAAGGCCCCGAATGGAACATTTCTTGTACGGAATACCACTTACCGATTGAGGTCCCAGAGAATACAATGACCTTGTTCATCCGCAGTCACACAGATACCATATGCACGACTAACAGCCATAGCCGTGATGCTACAGTAGTGACCAGCCAGGGCCAAACAATCGCCAACTTCCAAGTTGAACTGTACATCACACATTCACACACCATGCACCACCACACCAAGGATCGGAAGTAAAAAAAGTGAGAAATAGAAAAATAGCAAGGAAGGGTGCATTCTAAAATCCTCTCTGAAAAGTTGGAGAAGTGTTTTATCCTTTCTGATTTTTAGGAGCCTCTCCAAAGCTATCCAAGCTCTCCGAGCGACAATGGTGGTTGAAACTTGGAGATTTTCTCGTTTATGGGGCCAGCGCATGCGAACTAAAAGCCAGATATTGATCAGGAGTGTACGACATTCCCTTTTCGCATACGCACAGTGTGTACTACATTCACGTCGCTCAGGATTGCGGCCCCTTTGGCACTTCGCATGTGCAAAAGATCTCCAAATTCTCCGAGACAACGTTCC
>NC_088644.1:18874669-18967169 GCF_964019385.1 Sycon ciliatum
CTAGTAGAGCGCATTCACCCAGTTTCGGTGGAAGTGCGCGAGTTCGATTGGGATTAAAGTAGGAAGGGAGCGTCTCAGCTTCCTCGGACCAAGACCATTCGACTCAGCACCCCGAAGACTACAACTGGTGAAAGTTTGATGTTAGCCTCAACTTCCCCTTTAATGGATTGACACACAACCCGCACAAAGAGGGGGGGGGGGGGCACATTAATGGATTGACACAACACCCACAATCTGCACAACTACACCAGAAAGGCTTACAGCGGGGTGGAAAACATTGATGGATTCCTTAGCGGCGGGACCAGTTTGTCGATAGCCAAAGATCAAATCAATCCACAAATGAAGATGCTGTGATACATATTCTGATTCCAGTGCCTGCAGAAATAGTAATAATAAACACACCACAGTCGCAGTCGCAGCAGCAGCAGCAGCAACGCACACGCACAGGTACACAAATATGTTAATATAAGCGCATGCTTCTGCAGGTCCTTCCTTATTAGGAGATGAACTCTGGGCCATCAACCAAAACATATTCTTCAACAGGACTTGCAACTAAAGTCTAAGGTGCAAGAAGCACTCATGCACACTTATCTGGGGTTCCCTCAATAAACCATAAATTAACGGCACTTCCACAACTCTTTATTAAATAATTGCTAAATCGTTTGCAGGCAACTCGCCTACACTCAAGTAAGCACTGCATTTCACACGCGATCCAGTAACTTTGTCAACGTTTCGGCCAGGATTGATTCATAATGGATTGTGTGTGAAGTGCAGTGCTGACCAGGGCATGGGTCACCTCCGTGTGGGTCATCAGGGGGTGGATCACCAGGGTGTGGGTCACCAGGGTGTGGGTCACCAGGGTGTGGGTCACCAGGGTGTGGGTCACCAGGGTGTGGGTCACCAGGGTGTGGGTCACAGTACTACTGGTAATGGATAAAATAATGCTGGGAAATAATGCTGGAAGAATGCTGGGGGCGCTACACAGCCTTTCCAACAAGAATACCAGCCTTTCCAACAAGAATACCAGCCTTTCCAACAAGAATACCAGCCTTTCCAACAAGAATACCAGCCTTTCCAACAAGAATACCAGCCTTTCCAACAAGAATACCAGCCTTTCCAACAAGAATACCAGCCCTTCCAACAAGAATACCAGCCTTTCCAACAAGAATACCAGCCTTTCCAACAAGAATACCAGCCTTTCCAACAAGAATACCAGCCTTTCCAACAAGAATACCAGCCTTTCCAACAAGAATACCAGCCTTTCCAACAAGAATACCAGCCTTTCCAACAAGAATACCAGCCTTTCCAACAAGAATACCAGCCTTTCCAACAAGAATACCAGCCTTTCCAACAAGAATACCAGCCTTTCCAACAAGAATACCAGCCTTTCCAACAAGAATACCAGCCCTTGCACTCAAATGCGGCGCTACTTTACTCATGAGATCAAACTTGATTGGCCAGAACTGGAGAACTGGAGAGGAGAGTAGCTACACAACGGACAGATATACTGACAAAAAGAGATGGACAGGAGGTGAAGAAAGAGATTGACCGGTCACTTGAAATGCAGCAGAACAATGTCACTTGCCTGTCTGTGTTTCAATATGAACGTTCTTGCGTTGTTGTTAGCCCAAGGAGGTAGATGAACATCATGCACAACGTGTTCATCTTGACGAACTCCGAATGCAAATCCTAGAGCAGCAGCAGCAGCAGCAGCAGCAGCAGTAGCAGAGGAGAGCACAAATACAATCATGTTCCCTCGGGCTCAGGCTCAGGCTCAGCGTGCACAGGCTGCCTTCAGACATTTTTACAACAACTTCAAGTCTCAACTACAAGCTACAATATACACAGAAATTTATTCTATCCATATCCAAACATGGTGCCACCATTCTAACTGATTGGAGAACTATTCAAATTACTCTATGCCATACAGTGAATGTACAAAATTATACCTACATCTGCAGCATTGATAAGTAACTCCTGCCGTCCTGCACTATCATGATAAACTTTAAAATGATAAAAAAGTGAGACGAGTGTAAGTCTGAAGTGAAATAATGCCACTAACTGACAATACTTGGCACCTGATGTACACATGAACAACAACAACTAACAACTTTTTAAAGTTAAACACAACGTGCACAACAGCCGCCGCCGGTACGGTAGTGATGGTAGCACTGGCGGCAGCTACGGTGGTAGCAGCGGAGGTGGCGACAGTGGCGGCAGCAGCAGCAGCAGCAGGGGCAGCAGCAGCAACAGCGGCGGCGGCAGCAGCAGCAGAACAGCAGCAGCGGTGGAGGAGGTGGAAGCGGCGGGGACAGCGGCAATAATAATAATAATAATAACAACACACCTTCGTTGTTTAGTAGAAACTCAGGTAAATAGAAGAACTCTGGAATAAGCTCTTTGACATCAGAAGAGGAAAGTGAAGATGCTAATCTCCAGGTGGTTTGAATGTTATGGAACGTCCTGTCAGGTATGTCAAAGTTGTTATCTGAACAACAGAAAATGTAGAACACAATGGTTCATTCCTGCACTACATGCACTACAATACTATAGTTCAACAGGTGTGATGATGACAGCATAGCACAAGGCAGAGGAAAACACGGTCTGTAAACAGTGTTCCTGACTGCAACCAGAAACAGGAACACTGATTTCCAGCATCATAGTGTGTCCTCCACCTTGTGCTATGCTGTCATCATCATACCTGTTAAACTATCAAGCAAGGCATACATATACAATATGTAGTGCAATTCTCAAACAGAACTGGTGGAAACAAGTCCTTCTTTGCCGTTACTCAGAGTCTCGTGTATGGAAAAACACTCATCAGATGGTACAACCAAGACTACTCATCACTTTTATGTTAAAACATTATATACCAGGAGAAGGGGGCAGAGATGACAAAGGCTTCAGTAGGGGTGAGGAAAATGAGGTGGCAAAAACCCCAACTCCATTCGGGACTGTGGGATTAATGGGTGCAGTAATGGCGCAAGGTAGACAACTGTCTATACTGTAGTGCATGTAGGTAAGTAAGGATAAATCAGAAAGATGATCACTGCATGTGTACGTGTAACCATGATTGGACCACAGTGATACTCTATGAGACCTGGCCTTGTTGTCACGCCAAGGGCTGTGCAGGCCTACACCTGCGAATACTAGGAGCCCGAAATAAAGCAACAACCAAGGACCAGCAATACATGGAGTCATAAAAGCAAACCAGCAAACAGGCAGGACTAGAAACTGTTCATCACCACATGTGTGGAGTTCTCATCTCTGACTAACACTAATATGTGCAATTCCCTTAGAAATACTAAGGTAGCAAAGCTATGAACATTCGGTAATAGAATTTTGGGCACTGACAACAGAGAACATATTTTCTTGTAAGCATTAACATTAGTAGTGCATCATTGTACTACCAGGCTACCTGGCCTTGATATATTGACTAGCAATGTCGAGAGTGATAATGTGCGCCGGTGCGAGATTGTGTTTTAACTTTTCAGTGATAAAATGTTTACAAAAAAATCATTTGTAATAGTGTCGACATTATAAATTGACTGAGTGAGTGAAGGCAAAAACTATTACGCCAGCACTAATATGATTTTTTTCGATCTCGCTCGCAATGGCACACGTTATTCAGTAGTTTGAAGTTTTGGAAGTAGACTAAACCAAGCACATGTATGGCTCAGCATTAAAGGCATTAAAGGTAGAATTGAGGTGTACTGACCTTGGAAATCTAGAAACAGAGTGGTGTATGGCATAAGACGCACTAGGAAATGCAGCACTATGCCAGCATTGCTATAGTGAGAGCCATAGTGATAGGGTGTCCAGTGATGCATACGCTCCGATGGATCAACATTACGGTACTCGTGGTCCATGTACTGTGCAATAGACATACCATGTATCATGTACCATACATAACACACATAACACATAACACACACACACACACACACAAACAGGCACATAGACACACAGACACACAGACACACATACACACATATACACACATACACACATGCACACACATACACATGCATACACACATACATACACACACACATACACACACGGATGAACACACGGACATGGGTCATGTGGGTCTCCACCAGGAGGGAGAGAGAAAATCGGAAGAATGTTGGAAATGTTGAAAAGATGGCTCACTTGGTTATTGCACCACCCAGCGGTCGACAGCATCAGGCCAGGGTATCTGTCCCAGGATACGGCAGCATGTACCTGTTTCACCCTCTAATCCCCAGTGAAAGTACTTCGGATAAGGTACTACATGTAGGAAGTAAGAGGTGTCCGATTTTCAAGATTTCAACCCAACGTACATAATGTGTGTACAGGGTTCTACTCAGGTCAAAATAGTAGGGGGGTGGGCATGGGAAACAGTTACCCTATATCCCATTTTTCCACTTTCCAATATTGTCTTGCCACGCCAAATGCAACGTATATGGGGCGAATCCCTGACTTCATCCCAGACAAATGTGCCTTTATGAACCATCTATGCATGAAAAACACGAAAATCGGAAAATGAGTAGGCCTGGGGGGGGGGGGGGCGGCAATTTTTCACAGGGGGGGGGGAGGGGGGGCGCGCAAACAGAGTAGGGGGGCGCTGCGCCCCCCCTACCCCCCTTTGGCTAGAACCCTGGTGTATGTGTGTGTGTACGTGTGTGCATAAACACATACACACACAATATGCACACATACACGCAGAATATGCTGTAAAATGCCGTCAAGCCGCAGCCAACGCTTAGTCGCTTAGTCGCTTCCCTGCTGGTTTTCAACGGGGGAATTTGACCAAGGCTGTCAAGTGCAGTACGGTGTACACGAACGAGAAAGATCAGATTTGGCGTGGTGGATAGTGCACATTTTCATCCACAGGCATACCTGCACTGGCACGTATTGTGTACAGCGGTACATGCGTCAGGCCAACAGCGTATTTCAAAGCATAACATTACATGTACGCTGAAGTCGCTTCACAGGTAGAACTTTGACAGGGGTGGAAATTAGAGAGGGGTGGATCAATGGTAGTTTCGGTAAGCATATACCTGGCATAGGTGCATGTACAAACAGACCAAACCCAGTATCGAACATTTCAGTCAAACCAAACCCAGTACCGAACATTTCAGTCTATAACAGAGGCAATGGTTAGGAATGGGTTATTTTCCACTCGGAGTCTCATTCCTTGAAATCGTCATAAATTATC
Organism: Sycon ciliatum; assembly: GCF_964019385.1. Lineage (NCBI taxonomy): Eukaryota > Metazoa > Porifera > Calcarea > Leucosolenida > Sycettidae > Sycon > Sycon ciliatum. Next base: position 18,879,873 of record NC_088644.1, read on the forward strand.
ACATCACGTAACAAAAGGAACACTTTAGAAGACAGAGACAGGCCAACACACAGACACAAGAATGAGTGAAGAAGCTTGACAAAATACTCAGCATCCACTTAGGGAGCAATATTGTTCACTCAAAGAGAAAGCATCCCAGCAAGTCCTGTCGATAAGTGCCGCTACTGAAAGTGCACAGACTACATTGGTAATTTCTAATCTCTTGTTGAGTTGTGAAGATTGAATGCTGTCAGAAGAAATCACTCCGCTGCACAAAATGAGTACTTACATCATACTTCTCACAGTACTTCTGCACTTTACTCTCATCTTGGACTGCAATTGGCTTGGACAAGTCTCTGCATGCAAACAGTATGACCATAGTAAGACACACTTTGAATTGTTCGTACGCTCCAACACAGTCATTCTGCAGTAAATTTTACACAGGACTTATAAACTTTATTTTCTCTCTCTCTCTCTCTCTCTCTCTCTCTCTCTCTCTCTCTCTTTCTTTCTCTTCCTTTTTCTCTCCCTTTCCCAAAACAGTCTCTTTGCTTTGGAAAACTGATCACTTATTTAGTCTCTGTGTATCAGAATTGCCTGCTGAAAATTTCCAAGTGCACTAGTATCTCTACACATCTTCTAGTTCTGCTTTAGTCTCAGAGAAGAGATGTGGTGGGAGCCCATAAACTGGAAAAAGTTTGCATTGCGTGATGGTAGTACTCTTCATGCAATCCACCATTCACAGATGGCATGAATGCATGCACCCACCTTACGCGCTGCATGTTTCGATATTGTACGTACTGGAATACACCATCACATCTACTACTAATAGCACGTCATCATAGCAGGCAGCCACTATCTAATAAAGTGCTAACCTGAATGTTGCAGGATTTGTCAGATCAAGAGAAGCACTTGTGTAGTCAGCCAACACAAACGGAAAGACCGGATACTGCATGAGGTCATTGAACGATCGTCCAGCCAGCTTGTTGAGATGAGTGAGATATTCAAAATTAGACAGGTACCCTTCCTGCCAGCTGCCAACAGCAACAACAACAACAACAACAACAACAACAACAACAACAACAACAACAACAACAACAACAACAACAACAACAACAACAACAACAACAACAACAACAACAACAACAACAACAACTTATTGGCCACTGGCTATCGTGAGAATAAAGATTTGAAACAAAAACACAGCAGCAGCAGCGCCACCACCACTACATCAAGCACAATAACTACTTGCGATAAACACAACCAAAAAATGCAACACGGATAGGCATTTTGTTATGCAAGTAACTACTGATTGATCAGTAGACCAAAACAAGGAGCACAGAAACAGCTTTGAAATGGACGTGTGAGTGAAGAAGAAGGAGAAAATGGATTACTATTACCTACCGCTGCTTGATGGATTGAAAATGGATTACTATTACCTACCGCTGCTTGATGGATTGGCGAAGAAAGGAACCCTTTACAGAGTCATTGTAGTCCATGAGATTGGGTAAGTTCAGACTGATAAGCTTCTTGAAGGCTTCATCACGAACCTAGGGCACAAAAGAGCACAGCTGCAGCAATCAAGAACTAGCCAACTATTCAGCTTGCATCAGCCTCAAAGAGTAGCAACACTCAGCACAAATCAGTATTTAGCCCATCACCATCATGATAAATCAATAGTTATCCCTACTTTCACAGTAGAGACACACTGCTACAAATAAAAAAGCACTACATGTGCACGATCACACACTACCACAAAGCAGTGCTTGTATCTTGTAAGTTGTAACGGATTAAACTATGCTGCTTTCGAAAGGTACATTCACATGCTTACAGGGTTTGACAGGATAGATCTATAGCGATATACATGAATATCAGTGTATCGGTGCATCAGTGCATCACAACATCAGTGCATCGATACACACATGTATGTGCATCTGAAGTGCATAAGTACATTTAATTTCCGTAGCTATATATGTAAAGACGTTACTTTAGTAGCATCTGGCGCTAGCCAGGGTCTACAGCGCTTTATTTCAGTGTGTGTGTGTGTGTGTGTGTGTGTGTGTGTGTGTGTGTGTGTGTGCGTGTGTGCGTGTGTGTGTGCGCGCGCGCGCGCGTGTGCGTGTGTGTGTGTGTGTGGTAGGGCCATCATCACATGATACGCCATGCCTGGAGGCTGGGGTGCTATCCCGTACGTGTCCCGTACTGTGCCGTCAAAGAGAGCTAGCTGGCCACCATATTCAAATAGGGCTTTCGAGGGCAGGATAATAACGTAAAGCAACTTGGTAGGATGTGTATGTATGCGAAGGGTATCGAGGGTATGCATGCAGGGCGATGTATCTATGTGTGTTTACGAGCTGAAGCTATTTTTTTAAACTAAAATATTATATTGGGAACAAGAGGGGTTGAAAGCCCAGGAGCCACTGCTGCTATTGCTATTGCCACTGCTGCTATTGACGCTATCTCTGCTACTGCCACTGTCCTTGCTACTGTCGCCACCGCCACTGCTGCTGCTGTTCCCTCTGCTGCTGCTGCTGCCACCTGACACAGTGACATTGTCTGTGACAAGATTTTTAAAGGCAGCAGTTTATCTACTTTGGAGAAGGAGCAGATGTGATGGCAGTGTAGCGCTCGTCTTACCGTTGTAGACTCGAATGCCAGTAGCACAGTTTTGTTACTAGCCAGAAACAGCTCCATAGCATTGTCCTATCACAGAATCAAGAGAAGTCCATGTAAAGAAAAATACTCGGATGGAGAGCCAAGGATTAAATTTAAAAAGAAAGGACCAAAATGTTACATGTTCCAATTTCTCATGTTATCTCGTAACTTAGAACCTTCCAAGTTTGAAGGCTGTTGGTTTGCGCATCCAAGACGTGAGAAAGCTTATCATCAGGTGGTTGAATGGCAGTATCACATCAGTCAGTATTGTGCTAGCTGTTGCACTTTCTGACTACACAACATCTTACAACATCTTGCTTATAACTGAAATACGTGACTTTTAGTGACAGAATTTATCTTACCTGGATCTCATCGTTATTATAGAACTTCATCGCAGGCTTCGTTGCATGCAATACAAGTGTAATTATAAAAGCCATCCCCTTACCTCCTGGCAAGTGCCTGTATGTGTACACGGGTATGATGACAATCTACGTGCATACTGGTGCATACTGGTAATACGTGCATACTGGTGCATACTGGTAATACGTGCATACTGGTAATACCGTAAAGTACTGTTGATCCCCCCCCCCCCCATGCCATGTCGCTTCCCAGCTAGATTTTCGGCAGGGGGCGGGAATTGGATCAAGGCTGGCAAGTGCAGTACGATGTACAACAACGTGGAAGTTCAGACTCGATGTGTTGGATTGTGCACATTTTCATCCTGCACTCGCACGTATTGTGTACAGCAGTGCATGCGTCGGTCCAACATCGTATTTCGTTGTATACACCGAAGTCGCTTCACAGGCAGAAAATCGACGGGGAGCGGCAATTAGAGAGGGGGCGGATCAACGGTACTTTACGGTACTATAGTGGTTCATCCACATTGTACATTCCTTGCACAATGATGTCGTTGCCAGAAAACCATAATATAATTTTTATGAGACAGCAGCAACCCAAGCAGGATCCAACAAGAGAACATTCAAATACAGTAGCACAGGGTCAACAGACTGAGAACATTCAAATACAGTAGCACAGGGTCAACAGACTGAGAACATTCAAATACAGTAGCACAGGGTCAACAGACTGAGAACATTCAAATACAGTAGCACAGGGTCAACAGACTGAGAACATCCAAATACAGTAGCACAGGGTCAACAGACTGAGAACATTCAAATACAGTAGCACAGGGTCAACAGACTGAGAACATTCAAACACAGCAGCAAAGGGTCAACAGACTGAGAACATTCAAATACAGTAGCACAGGGTCAACAGACTGAGAACATTCAGGGAAGCAGCTACACAGGCTAGCAATGGGCAACTGTTGCTACAATTCTTTCTCAAACCACAAACTATATCAATCAAACTGTTGAAGGTGCTCAAACATCCCAGCTCCACCAATTTCAATGCATGCTACAGTAGAAACAGTATTACATATTCAACAACACTAAACGCTCTAGATTCCAGTCATCCAGTGCATCACAAGAGTTCTTTTACTACAAGGCCATATTAAACAAGATGCAGGCAAGAAAGAATCACAGAAAAACTACCTTGAGGTTGTACCGGCGACAAAGAATTTCCAAGATATCTGCATACGGCCACATATGACACTGCTCTGAGCTACCTTGCAAAATCTACAAACAAAAACAACATGTGATGCAAATGGAGAGCGCGGCACAGTGGTAGTTTAACTATCAATATCCTTCAATGTGTGTGATCAACTTCCCCCGTGAGTTGCCTAGCGAATACTAGTACTTTCGCAAGTGGCGAGTAGCGGCCAGTGGAAGGCCAGCGTCAACAGTGAATGTACATGTACACGGTAAGAGTATGTGTTGGACTGCGGATGGAGTATTGTTGTGGATGAGCAATATGAGACAAAGGGGACAGTGTGTTGTTGTGAATACTGTCAGTCAACAAATATTTGGCGCATACTTGCAAGCATTAATGTTCAGCTATTTTCGACCTGGTCATATTTGGCCGAAAATTTGTTGAAGCCAAAATATTGTCTTGCAAGGTTCATTGTGACAGAGTATACCGGCAGCAACGGTACAGGCCGAAAATTTAATGTGGCCAAAATGTGTTTTAGCCCTGGGAGGCCGAAATGTGTTTTAGCCATGGGAGGCCGAAATGTGTTTTAGCCATGGGAGGCCGAAATGTGTTTAAGCCCTGGGAGGCCGAAATGTGTTTTAGCCATGGGAGGCCGAAATGTGTTAGCCCTGGGAGGCCGAAATGTGTTTTAGCCATGGGAGGCCGAAATGTGTTTTAGCCCTGGGAGGCCGAAATAAGAATGAGCCGAAAATTGGTAGACTTACAGTAAGCAATATGAGATCAAAGTAAACAGGAGCATGATCTGCAAGACAGACAAGTTAAACTTACGGCAGAAAGATTGGCATCTTTACGGGATTCTTCGCCAACAAAGTACACATTGTCACTCCCTACAATATACAAGAGCACAAGAAAACCAAAATATGCAGCTCAGTGGGGTGAACCAATTAATTACACCAAACATTCCAATACTCAAATAATTTTCCAGGAGACACAGTTGGACAATTATGTCTACTTTGAAGCAGCTAGTCTGGTAAGAGTGCCCCCCCCCCCCCCACACACACACGCACACATTCTCTTTCTACCAGAAAGAAGAAAAACAGTCCGTAACATTTCTCACCAATAAGAATCTCTCCAACGGCTGTATGTCCAGGCGTGACACTGGTGCATGGCAAGTTAGCTCTAAACATCACGCACACCAATCACAATGTGCACACAGAAATATACACACATACACCCACACACAATTGGACACACACACAATTGGGCACACATACACATACACATACACACACACACACACACACACACACACACACACACACACACACACACACACACACACACACACACACACACACACACACACACACACACACACACACACACACACACACACACACACATGCATATTACAGGAAGTAATCCTACAGTTGGACACTAGTACATGTACCTTGTGAGAGAATAGAATGTTTGCAAAGCACCAGTATACCAAAACAAGTGGTTTTAGCCAGGTTTCCAAGGTGCGATATGGCAAATAATGATCTGCTTTGATAGTAGTGACTGCTAACAATTGCCTGTGTTGACTTTGGATTTTCTTATCATCTTTCCGATCACGTTATCATGGATTTTCAATAAAGTTCTTTGGATATAGAACAAGTGGTTATGAGCATTACAATGCCTTCTGGTCTTGTATTGAGCAGCAATCAAATATGTGTTGTGTATTGTGCGGCAAACAAATACTTGCCGTGTATTGAACGATAATCAAGTACCTGTGATGCCACTCAATACAAAACATCTCAAATATTGACCAATGATGACATGCAGGGAAAGTCATGTTAAGTCACCTCGATATGGTAGGCACACGGAAACCGTATCTAGTCTTCAGCAAAGGTCACAAAGATCTGTGCCACACACACACACACCTTTGACCTTTTGACGCCCATCGCCGGAGGCGATGATAGGAATGCTATGGCAGAAGCCATCGCAACTTGTGCTGGGATTGCACCATTCAACAGCTTGCAAGGCTGAAGAATTGACCGTCACTATTCAGCCTGGTCTACACCATACAGCTATTTGAAGTGACTTTTTCTGGCCAGTGAATCCCTATTTTTGGTTTTTCATTTTTTCCCGCACACACATCACACCACATACTCCGGCATGCACTGGCTGTTGGTAACCACCCAGGAGAATGAAAGAAAAGTCAGGAAGAGTCTGAGAAAGAGAAGAAAGACTGTGACCATAATCGTCGGGAATCAAACCCGCAACCTATCGATTGGAAATCGCTGCACATACCACTGCACCATATGGGACACACACACACACACACACACACACACACACACACACACACACACACACACACACACACTACTGAAATGAGTTGCAGGGGGAGGGGAGGGGGGGGGGGGGAGGGGGAGGGACTTACTTGATGACTTCACCTGAATCCAGCAGCCCTCGATTGGCCAAACCTGGCTCTAACAAGAGACTGTGTTGGCTGGTAAACAGGTATGACAACTCATTGTGACATGGATGAATGGCTAGCATAACAAATGCAGAAACATGCACGAATACATGTGCGCAGACACAGACACAGACAAACAGACACAGACAAACGCACGCACGCACACACATACAGAGAGAGAATTGAGTGTACAAGTACCGTAAAGTACCGCCAGAGCGCCCCACCATCTCGTCCTTTCGTGGTCGTCTTGTGGAGGTGGTTTCCTGTCTGTAGGTCATACGACACGAACCTTGTACAAACAATGCACGTTGTGCAGTCAATCCATACCCAGTTTACCTTCGAGGGGATGCGAGCTCCACATAAGAACATGTCACGTGTGACCTTAGTACACTAAAGTTCTCACACCGTACAAACTTACAGTCCGTTTCAAAAAGATTTACAATCCTGGCGATCGCCCGCAGAGTTTGGCGTCTTACCGTATGAGCACTCGAGCGCTGCCTGGAAAAACTCACCGTGAACTCGAAGAAATATTCCGCGCGAAAGCAGGAAAAATGACAACTCACTCACGTTGATACTGTCATGTACGTCTGGTTTACAACAAACGAGTTCTTCCTCGTATCGATAATGGAGTCGGAGGACATGTCGAAACGAAAGTGTTGTAAATGTTGACGAGCTGCATGGGTCCCAATTCGTTTTGTGACCAAAATAGTTTCTTTGAGCTGCGATGCAATTTACTCACCGTGTGACGACATCGACACGGACATACTCCCACTGGCCATGACTTGGCAAAGCTATCCGTGTGACTTCGACGACATTTTGAGAAAAGCAGACGCTTGTGAACGCTGATAGAAGACGGCGTTGACTGCTAAAATTCAAATAAATTGGCGATCTTGAAATACTAAAATAAATCTCAAAAAGCTACAGCGCGATGACTTCCATTATAATTCACTCACACCATTGCAGTGTTGTGGGTGTGTTCACATGGCGTGAGCCAGTCAAGTGTCAGTCAGTTCGGCAGGAAGCGCGAGCTCCAACAACAAGTCGTTTGGTGCAGCCATCTTCTTTGTCTTGTACCAGCTTGATCACCAAAACAATGAAAAAAAAGTTTGACTTGAGGATAGGTTGGGATTTGAACTCACAACTTCATGGTCAGCAGACAGCATTCATAACCACAAGGCCAAAAAGGAAAGGATAAATCGTGGGTTTTGATAAAAAATCGATACTGGCTTCCTGGGCAAATTGTAAACCATGGGAAAAGGCCGGAAACCTGGCCGAAATTCTAACTCCTTAACGGTTGGTTCAATTGTTCCGAAACCTTCACAGAACAATTTGCCGTGTCCTAACAAGCCATTCTATGTACTTTGTTGTCCAAATTTCCCTTATCTTCATACTTTTTAAGACCCAAACCTGATTGTAAATCTTTTTGAAACAGACTATAGTAGCACTCTTCCATACGATTTTTTTTCCAATGGCTGTAAAATCAAGGTGGGGCGCTCTCGCGAGACGGGGCGCTCTGGCGGTACTTTACGGTATATTGAACCTCCTCAAACTAAAAAGCGGAGTAGGCTGAGTACACTGAGTACACTAAGCACAATAAGTAAAGCTAAGCACTACTAGTAACCTTCAACATACAGCACGCTAATAGTTCTGCTGCCTCCTTTGCCTGAATGTTTTTTTCTTCATTTCGTGCTCCCAATTGGTTTACTTAAATTGATTTTCTATACATTTTGGGTAGTCTACGCTTAATTAAGCGCTTCTATACGTCAGTTTGTATGATTATCTGGAGAATTTTATTGCCCGTACACAAGGCTTTATTAACCTTTAACATGCAATTGTGCACACTTATTTGTTCAAGATTGTAGATACATAGCAAAGGGAAGAAAACCTACCTTGCCTCTGTTTCCGTCGCTCTGGTAGCAGAAAGCGGCTGTCCATGTCAAAATAGCATGGTTGTAGTCTCAGTCGTGTTCGATTTGGAGCTTCTGTGGGGTCAATTTGCCAACTGACAGGCCAGCTGATAGCAGTGTTCCACACACCTCTACATATTGACACATTAGTAGCATGAAAAGTGGACATATACTTGTGCATTCAGATACATGAACAGAGTAGATTATCGTGTCCGGTCCCGAAGGAAACTCACGACGGCCGCTAACACCCGGCAAACCCTAGATACACATCACATAATACATATCAATCCCTATTATCAAAATAGTATCCACATCACAACCACAGGCAGATATAATGGGATAGTCTAAGACCATTATTGAGAATAGAGGGTATCAGGTCAAGTCATGCTTGGAAGCGGAAGGATTTTCCCAGCCGTGCTGCAACCCACAGTTAATTGGGAACTCGTGGACCGGCACGTGGGAAACATGGATGCATTGAATGGGATTTTTCGGTCTTTGACCACTTTGGTGGTGGGTCTGATCTACTCATCTCCCACCGATTTAGAAGTTGCGACTGTGCCTTGATCCTTGAGGGCGGTGGCGTTCCTACTGTACGGATGCGGAAAACGCGGTCTAACCTAGTCTCAGGCAAACCATGCAATTTTAAATTTTTAAATTTTATCAAACCGGTAACTACTAGAGTGGCATGTGACACTTCATTACAATGCACTGTAGCGCTGTAGCACTGTAGCACTGTAGCACTGCAGCGCTGCAGCACTGTAGCGCTGCAGCGCTGTAGCACTGTAGCGCTGGAGCACTGTAGCACTGCAGCACTGCAGCGCTGTAGCACTGCAGCACTGCAGCGCTGTAGCACTGTAGCGTTGTAGCACTGTAGCACTGTAGCGCTGTAGCACTGCAGCACTGTAGCACTGTAGCGCTGTAGCACTGTAGCGCTGTAGCACTGTAGCACTGTAGCACTGCAGCACTGTAGCACTGCAGCACTGTAGCGCTGCAGCACTGTAGCGCTGCAGCACTGTAGCGCTGTAGCACTGCAGCACTGTAGCACTGTTGTTAACATGGAGTGTCTGTGTCACCTGAGGAACTACTGGAGGCCAATACAAACAAAGCAATTCAACAAGCTAGACAATATGTGTACCTATCAGGGCACTGAACAATGGCTACTTGATGCCTTACCCTTGATATAGTAAATAGAAATCCCTGTTGCCAGTGCATGCCACAATGTACAAACATGTTAGTACTTACCGGGTATGGCAGAAGACATTGACAAGATGTCTCCATAATGTCACTGTGCGGTGAAGTTGGTCAAACGATGCTTTGGTAGCATCCAAGAGAAACCACTCAACTCGCCGCTGCCGTGAAAAGACCCGATCTTGTGCAAGACGACTTGATGAGTTGATAGATTCATGCAGCTGACGGCTCTGTGCCCGTAGTCTGCCACCATAGTGGATAAGGTCAGAAACGCATCAGATATACATGCACGCACACACGCAAACACACCCATATCCGTTCCTATACCCATACCTGTTCCTGTACCCATGCCTGTCCCTGTATCCGTCCCTGTACCCATACCTGTCCCTGTATCCGTATCCGTCCCTGTACCCATACCTGTCCCTGTACCCATACCGGTCCCGTATCCGTCCCTGTACCCATATCCCCCCTGTACCCATACCTGTCCCTGTATCCGTCACTGTACCCATATCCGTCCCTGTACCCGTAACCGTCCCTGTACCCATACCTGTCCCTGTACCCATATCCGTCACTGTACCCATACATGCCCCTGTACCCGTATCCGTCTCGGTACCCATACCTGTCCCTGTACCCATACCTGTCCCTGTACCCATACCTGTCCCTGTACCCATACCTGTCCCTGTACCCATACCTGTCCCTGTATCCGTCCCTGTACCCATACCTGTACCCGTATCCGTCCCTGTACCCATACATACCATTAGGTCGTACTTACTGCAGGAGCACAGTGCAATGAGTGTCCCACCATCGGTCTTGAATTTGACGCTCCTGATGACGCCATTGACGTTCAGTCTAGCAACAATAACAAAAGTGAGAAGACCAAATCGATATTGAGTACCTGTGCAGGGCCGGCGCCACTGGTACGGCCGGTACGGCCATGGCCGTACCAACTTCCCAAAAAGTCGGTCCACGTGGAACGTCCAAAACCGGGGAGAAAAAGTTTCGATGTATGATTTTGTACAGGGAGTCGCCCAGAGTGCAGGATTTGCCTTCTAAATTCCAAAATTTTTCTGGGTGAGGACCCCCAGACCACCCTTAAAGATGGCCCTTCGGTCGCACCGCTCTGCGGAAGCAGCCTCCGGCCCTGCTGTGAAACTACAGTACTACATGTACTTGTAATTACATACGTCATGGAACACATTGACAAAGCAGCAGTGAGTGACCTGCAATATTGTTGCATGTAGCATGCAGACCTGTTCAGCATCACAGCCTTGTAGTAACATATTATACACTGTAGTTCAAATGGAAAATCTCAATAATTATGAACAGTTCATTGAAACTTTCCACACGGCGAAAGTCATAATTCATATCAGCATAGTGGTGCGCAAACTACTGCATACATAGCTGCTAGTGGGCAATGATAAATACACACACATACACACGCATGCACACACGCATGCACACACGCACACACACACACACACACACACACACACACGCACGCACATACACATACACACACACACACACACACACACACACACACACACTGTCTACCTGCCGAAATACTGTAAATCAACAAATACTTAGCACAGTAGTTTTCAGTAAAAGCATAAAGATCTTCAGTGGAAAACTATATGTGAACCTCCACATTGTAGATGTTCTGGATCGAGGAACAAGGCTTATTGCTTTCTGCATCCAGGAACAAGGCTTAATGCACATACTAACACCACTACAAAGAGAAACGGCGTTGGACTTCAGCACAAAGTAGGTTTACCATACATGTACATAGTAACAAAGAACACACTTCCATGCAGTAGTATGATTCTGTAGTAGGCTACTAGTATAGCGCATAGAGTACACATACCTGTGCCATGATAACCAACGGTTGATAGAGAGAACCGACTGACTTCTTCAGCAGATCTTCTACTTTGACAACACTTGGCAGAAGGCTATAGCCAGTGTCAAGTGACATGCGTAGTACGGCATACGCGCACTCCTCTTGCTCTTTCCCCAGCTCATTCCCATGGTGGCGTAAGAGTTGACGTGTGTACAAGATGACACGGCCAACAAACTGAACAAGCACAAGAGTAAAGGCAATAGGAGAGACATGAACAAGAAAAAATACTTGTAAACTTAGTAGAGCCATTGCAAAGACAATTTCCATCCACATGTGACAAGATGATGAGCAAAAGTGAAGTTTGTAGCACTTGTTCTTGTCCCCTATCAGTTCAGCCTTCGCAGTACCTATATTGCAGAGTGCCAGGCAGTGGAAATAAGTTTTAGCACACCTCAACTACACTTTACACAGCTAGTCTGATCCTTTGGTTGGTTCCCACAATCTGTTGGGACTTTGCTTGAGAGAGAGAGAGAGGGGGGGGAGGGAGGGAGGGAGGGAGGGAGGGAGGGAGAGAGAGAGAGAGAGAGAGAGAGAGAGAGAGAGAGAGAGAGAGAGAGAGAGAGAGAGAGAGAGAGAGAGAGAGAGAGAGAGAGAGAGAGAGAGAGAGAGAGAGAGAGGGGGAGAGAGAGAGAATGTGTGTGTTAGCTTTTTTTGGCCTAGCAAACGATCAGCAGCCATATGAAATCCATGACATGACATAACCATGAAAGGAAAGAACAACGACAGCATTTCCCCAGCCACAGCATGGTACATGATGTATTATATCCAGTATGTTACCTTTTAAAAAGAAAGAAAAAATGTTCACAAAATTGTTGGGCCTGGCTCATCATGAAGGTGCAAATAGTATACAGGTGCTACAACAGGTGTCTAGACCTTTCTGCATAATACACAGAAAGGCCTAGACACCTGTTGTAGCAGTATCAAGTAAAAACTAATTGGTTGAAACACACGTGAAGAGTCACGTTTACTCACTCACCAAATTGAGCCAATTCAATCCAGGCTCCGCAGAGAATAAATATGTATTTTTGCTGTGATCATGCCGATCATAACCAACTTTAGCTTCCAATTACACTAACACCCAAGCCAGTGCCCGTAGGTCTAAGGCGGCTGTACAACACCCAGCACTGACTTCTGAGGCTGGATGGCATTCAATACTACATTACAACATGAATGACATGAATAGATATTTTATCCTAATTCAAACCTTGTGTGATAGAGGAGTGGACAGCAGTTGCTGAAAGAATGTACTCAGTGGCTTGATGGCAGCCAACTGATCAAAGAAAAAGCAGCGATCCTTGGCAGACTTCAGTGGGTGCAAAATACACATTGTCAAGCGTGCACACTGCATGCATCAAATACCCAGACATGCCCAAGCACACACATACAAAACACAGATACACATGTACACACGAATGAATGCATACATGCACGCATACACCCACACGCGTGCGCGCACACACACCCACACGCGTACGCGCACACACACACACACACACACACACACACACACACACACACACACAGAAATTTAGAATTACACATACTCAAATAGCAAATAGGTAACAGCAAAAACTCAACTGTCAAGGCAGAAGAGTAAATGTGAACACTGCACCAGGTGACACTACAGCCGGCACTAGAGCACTAGAGCACTACTGCACCAGGCGACACTACAGCCGGCACTACAGCACTACAGCACTACAGCACTACGTAAGGGGCCGTCCGTAAATATCGAACTTTTTTCACCAAACGAATTATTTTAGTTTAGACCCGACCCCTCCCTCCCTCCCCCTCAGAACGTAAAAAATGTTGACATATATGCATATACAACGGCCGTGTACATGAATCAATGTTTTCTGAAACGAAATTGGTCAACCCCCTCCCACCCCATAACAAAATTATTTCGTTTTGTGAAAAAAGTTCGATATTAATTTTATGGACGACCCCTAAGCTGTGAGGAGTGTACATGTATATGGCGGACATGTTGCTGGATATTGCACTGGATATTGCACTAAGACTATTCATGACTGGATCTAAAGGATATAAAGGAGGGTATCTGATTCCCAAAGCACATAGAACATGATCTTCATCTCTCTTGAGACTACACAGTCCTCTCCATGTATGAATATGACACTTGCACACGGGTCACACAGTCAATGTATGGTGAATATGAATACTTGCACACGGGTCAGTGGTCTGTGGTCAATAGTCCCAAACACATGAAACACACCATGCAGACAAAAGGAAAAGAGATGGTCATACCTGCTGGCGCACTGCCAATGTTTGTCTACACAGCTGAGCCCAGTCAGTGTTGACAGAACGTTTGGAGGGCTAGAGATGTGTGCGGAGAATGGCATGAGAGCAACAGCACCATCACCACCACCACCACCACCACCACCACCACCACCAGTGAGATGATGTAGTGTAAAATGCACACACATACAAACACGCACACATGCACAGAGGACACGAGCGTAAGAAACACACAGGCATGCAGATGCATAGACACGCAGATAAACAGACAAAGGATTATGTTTGAAGTCGGAAGAATACGTGGAACAGTATCTGCTCCGCAACACCATAGTGAAGAACTGGAGCATTGCTGGCCAACAGCCAATGTCAGTGGTCCAAGTCTTGATGGTGACACCGGGTTACTTCTTAGACTTTTTGTTTCCAACTCCCACGAGCTAAGTGATTTCAACTCGGATACTGAGCCAATAAAAAGAAGAAAAAGAAGATCGTTATTGCTCACTGACGCACCAGTACGCCCATGCGCGGCCACCGATCCACCCACACGTGCGCAGGCATGCACACATGGATAAGAAATAAGTAAGTGCCTACTAAGTGGGTGTACCAGTATCCTAATATTTTGGATGAGATACCAAGGCATGGTGCCAACAACAACATGAGAAGTTATTCCTCACAGCCATGCTCCCAACACTTACCAAGGAGTATGTCATCATCTCCACAAAGAATTTGAACAGCATTCGCTCAAATTGACTATGAGCTGAACGACATTCAACGCCCAAGATTGCAGCAACAAGTGGTAGATTCTGCCCATCACCATCCACATCATCACCGTCATCACCGCTGTTGTTGTCATGAACATTCACCACAAGTTCACTGTCTTCCTTGATAGTCTGGCGCCATGCTGAAGCAGATGATGGTAGCTTAGTAGGAGAATCATGGCCAGTAGATACACCACCATCTTCAGTTGGAGTCGGGGTTAGTGTCAGTGATAAGCCACGGGACAGGCTGCGCACTACTGTACTATGGTGTGCTGTGTCAAAGCAATTGGAAGCACTACATGCTAAGTTGGTACCCATTAGAGCAACATTCATCAAGCGCTGACTTAGCTCTGTCTTGTTGGCCATCTGTACGTGCTGCAAAGAAATCTGCCGTCGAAGTCCAGGGATACCATCAGTCCTGTCGCTGCTCCCGCTTCTTCTACTGCGCCTGCTAGTGCTTTTGCTGGCTGCATCTGGAGGCGGTGTGAACGTGGGAACTCTATGTCCCCAGTTCAGTGGAGGTGGAGGACAGACGACTGAGTTACCGGAAAGGGTTTGCAATGCAGATGTTATCAAGAAGTAGTGTAGAGATCGTAAACACTGGATAGTGCTGCTATTGTCATTGTCGCTGCTGCCACTCTCTTCTAAGTAGCACAAATATGTGTGCACATACACACATACCCAGGCATGCATATTGCACGTATGTACGCACACACACGCACACGTGCAAGCACATAACCACATATGCATGCACACACACACACACACACACACACACACACACACACACACACACACACACACACACACACACAAACACACACACACACACACACACACACACACACACACACACACATACACACACACACAACACTTGGACCTCGTACACCCATCACCAGAGGCGATATTAGCGATATCAAGAGTACATAGCCAAGAGTGTGCAACTCGATGGTTCTCTAGCCCCTAGCAGACCTTTTCAATCATTTGGCTCCCTCATGCCATCATGCGCAGCCAGAGACCAAAGTACATGTAAAAGGATTTGCACATTGCAACTACGGTAGCCGAAGCAGAAGCAAAAATGGTATTTCAGCAGAGAAGTTTTCAAGGCAAAAACAAAGCACACGTCTTACTTGATTGCTCACTGGCTGCCGCTGTCTTCTCCAGAGCAATGACGTGCGAAACAAACTCTTCATACATACTGAACATCTCTGCACCTGCAGAACTACAACAAAGAACACAAGAGAAGAATTGATATGAGTAGGAGGGAAAAAAATGTCGGCATTTATGCAGGCATGTTTGCCGACATCGTTTGATTTCTCTCTCGATTCTCCAAAGCCCCCCCCCCCCCCTCTATTTAATTTATCCTCTAACCCACCACCCCAAGCCCAATTTTATATAATTTATACTTTTTTTCAACCTGCCAAAACCCAACCCATTGTTTGGTTTATTAAAAAAAACATGAAACACACCATTTCTTGCCCAATCAAAATCATTCCTTCCAATCATGTCAGTTCTGGGTGTCTGTATCAACTTCCAGGTACTGCATGCATGCATGCATGCAACTGGCAGCACGTTACATGCACATGATGTAGTTGGAGCGATAAGCACGACAAGATAGCTGGCTGCACAAAGTTTATTCTCAGTTCATTTCCCAAGAACGTTGATGCACTGTTCCTTTCCGTTGTGATATGAAAACACAGTGTGCATTGATTTGGAGCCCGAAAAGAGCTTCGTTTTGATATATACATGTATGTCCTAATGAAGCAACATGGGTCCATATTATATTCAAAGGGACTTTGTGAGTAAGGACACTACTAGCGTCAGGACTCAGGATATTTTGAGCCTGGATGAATGCCGTTACTAGCGAAGTTGACTGTATACATGTAGCACGAATGGAGCATCGCAGCTTCCTCAGACCAAAAACCATTCAACTCAGCTCCCAAGTTGTCACACTTTGATTATAGACGAAAATTTCCCACCGAAGAACAATACTGATAGACAAATGTTCGCTCTAAAAGAACTTAGAGTTTATGATTCTATTGGAAAAACCACTGTGTATTCACTGGTTATAGAGCACGGACAGGAAGAACCACACTAGTGAGAACAAATTCCATCCGTCCCTTGATGTTGGTTCTAAACTAAAGAGGCTAGACGATAGTATTTCAAATTACGTATCTGTGTTTGCATACATGTATTTTCTATGTAGTCAACATAAGCAAAAAAGAGCTGCTAGTCAAAAGTTGAAACGGAGAAATAAACGGACAGCATACCTGCAAGTGTAGATGACAAAGGTGGCACAGAAATGACGAAGGGCAAAAGCAAGGTGATCACATATACTGTTAGGCCTGTGGAAGCAACACATACATGCACGCATGTGAGCGGGGGTGTACACACACATGCACAAATGCACACACACATACACACACACACACATACACACACACACACACACACACACACACACACACACAAACACACACACAAACACACACACACACACATACGTGTTTACAAGGTCAGGTGTGGTAACAAGGTCAGGCCGCTTTTCACTACTTTACTATGGAGTGGAATCTGTAGATTCTCTGTAGTGCAGCCAGATCATGAGATGTGAGAAATTTGATTTGATTTCTTTTGGCGGCGCACCAAATTGTTTTACTTCCATATCGGTGACAAGAACACACCTGAATTATGCATGAGGATCATAAGTACAGCAGCGAAGCGGATGGCGGGCGTGATTAAGAACAAGGAATGTGCCATCTATCGTGACAGTAATTTACGGGGATCACCAGTTGCTCATTCGCAAAATCCGTTCAGACTGGTCATTCCAAAACAAATTAAAAAGGTGGCAGCCTACCCAAAGTATGGGAAAACACGAATATGTTTAGATCTTGCCGTGAAATAGCTCAAACAACCGGTATTCAGTACTCAGTGTCACCGTACAAAATTTGGGATCAATTCCGCGAACGAGTACAATGCTATGGTCCAGTAAGGATGCCTAAACAAGTATCCTATTACTGTACTTCCGGAACAAATTGCAAAAATGGGCATAACAAATTTGTATTGTTCAGTATTCCCCGCGCGCCACCGTTCGAAGGCCTATCACCTTGAATTTTTGCAACAGTTCTCAAGGATTCCTGTTGCCTAGGAACGATAAAATAATGGCGATCACGGCCTCAGGTCGCGCTGTACAGCTGTACTAGTTGTGCGCATGATGTTCAGCGCGTGAGTGACAGCTTTTGGTGCGTAAATCAATTTTGTTCAACACTTCGATCGCGTCTTCAGCAGTTCAAGCTCTTGTAGCGCTGCAGCATCTTTCTAGCTGTGTAGTTCAGTTGGTTGCTGAAATGGCTAACCCTGATAGGCGTCATGGAAGGAAAAAGAAGTGTAGATTCACGGCAAATCAATTTTAGAAATCCAAGGAAACAGTTGAGAATTTTGAAACATCAGCTGAGCAATCAGCTGACGATGACATTCCGATTTCGGGCGAAGAAGTCGATGCCACCGTGGAGGTCGAAGAGGCAAGCGTTTCTGACTCTGTTGAGGAGAGTGATTCAGAGGAGGAAGAGGATGCGGAATTGTGTTCTGGGAATAGAATTATTGACATGTCCTGTTTGCAAGGTCTAGTTTCTGCTACTGCCCTGTGTTCGTCCTGTAAAAAGGGAAAGCTGACTCTCCTGGAGACGCGGAGATATGGTTTAATTAATGACAGAGTGTGGGCGGAGGTGCGACAAGTGTGGTGATGAAACAAGTTTGCCAATGTCGAGGAAGCAGCCTGCAGTGAAGTGGTACGACGTCAACCGGAAGTCTGTGCTGGCAATGCGCCTGATCGGCCGCGGCCGGGAATCCTTGAAAAAGGTGTGCGCAATGCTTGATCTGCCACCGCCTCTAGCAAAGAATTTTTTTGATTTCCATCGAGATGCATTGTTCAAAGCCGCCAGAGATCAAGCCGAAGAGAGCATGTCCAGATGGCCGGCTGATCTGGTCACCACGAGGACAGCACAGCACGAGCCAAAACCCGGTGATGTGGTGGTGAGCACCGACGGTACGTGGATGCGCCGCGGCCACTCATCCATGTACGGTGTCCAGACCGTGATCTCTCTGGATACAAAGCGAGTGCTAGATGTTGAGATCCTCTCAAAGTCATGCTCTCGCTGCGTGCACTGGAAGTCCAGTTTGACCAAGAAGTTACGCAGGGAGATTACGATGAATGGAGAGAGCAACACACTGAGACATGCCAGGTAAACACCGGTGTTGCAGCGCCCGCCATGGAGACTGCAGCAGTCGCTGCACTCTGGGCCAGGTCCGAGCAGCGCAATAGCAGTCCCCCCCCCCCCAGTTTATTTTAGGTAAAGCACTCAAGCAGTTTCCAGGACAGGAAAGAAGTACTGGTGTGAGTGTACATGTAGATTAGCATGTAACCAGGAGTGAGTACAGATTGGCGAATGACTGACCTTGATGTAAGGCTTAGCTCATGTACAGTGAAGAGAAGAGTAGTGAGCAAGTCAACAAGGCCGTTTTGCAGCAGACGTTGACACAAGCCGGGTATAGACGGTAATAGAATACGCAAGGCGAGTAAAGAGTTGAAGCAGATAGGCCTGTGAGCAGGACTAGCAGCGCAGGCTGGTAACAGTACCAACACAGGTACCACAGCATCCAACAAGCACTCTCCAGTCTCTACAGCATTGTTTAGAAACACCAAACTACATGAACGCACATGGACAGGCATACACACGCGCACACGCGCGCGCGCGCACGCACGCACACACACACACACGCGCGCGCGCGCGTACGGGGCACATGCACGCACGCAAGCACACACACACATGCGTATGAACACAAAGGAATCATTATAGGCCATCAAGAACGAATTTTTCAAGCATAAATTGGCAATGAACGTTGAAGTTAATGGTAACAGCAAACACAGTACCAACTCGAGCATATGCAGAAATCCATAAGCAAATCATACTTGGAAAAAAGGCTGCCAAATATAGAAGGCAGTTCAGCAACAAATCAAATACCCAAACTGCAAGTCTTCTACAAAAATGGACTCGGATAGAGAGCCAAGGATACATTTTATAGTAGGGGTGAAACGATTAGTTCGAACATTCGAGTATTCGTTCGAAAATTTCAAACGAGCGAGTATTCGAAATTTTGCACTCGATCGTTTTTTTGTTTGTTTGTTTTTTTTGTTTTTTTTTAGTATTGGCATTGTATTTTTCAAAAACTTTTGTTGTACGGCTGGTCCACTGGTATGCATGCGTTATGCATGGCTTTGAGTCAGTATTTTAAGACTTGGACGATGCGATCACCACGGCAAGTAACGTTCTGAGATATGAAAGTACTGATGAAAATCGTTACTTTACACTCTGTACAAGACGTTGGCGACTTTTGTTCTATGTTCACAGATAATTTCTTCCGAATTGGTCGAGAACTCGCAAATCTAGTGCTTTTGAATTTTGATAAAATACTCGAAATAATCGGATACTCGATCGAATATTATGAACGAGTGATCGGTTGGTCAAAATAGATACTCGTTTCACCCCTAATTTATAGAAAAGAAAAAGGACCAAGGAACTTCAAGTTCCCCTCTTATGTTATCATATAACTGAGAACCTTCCAAGTTCAGGGCTCACAGTAGGCATGCAGGATCGACAAAAGCGTCGTGCGAGGGAGGGTTTGGTGCACGTGAGTCGCGTGACCCCGGCAGAGTACCGATCGTGTACATCCCACGCATCCAAAACAGAACAGAAAAGAGAAAGAACCAGAGTTGTACTTGTAGCCTGTTCTCGTAGTTTTAGAGCCGATGTTCGCGATATTTTGGAGGAGAAGGCGAAACGCAACCTGTGGCTGTGCTAGTCCCAGTAAAAACAACATGCCATGTTCGACCAAAAGCTGATCCTACAATGAGCGATCGTGATGATTCCACAGGTAAGAAGACAAACAAACGAGTCAGAGCTCGCCAGGCAGGTAACGCCGAGAACATGATGATACCACACGGAGCTGGTGATCGGATGGAGGTGAACGGGACCAGCAAATCCACCGGGCGTTTGTCGAGGGCCACTGAAGACCAGGTTTCCCAGGGTGCCAGTTCCTCCATGACGGCGAAATGCGCTGCCACAAGAACTCCAGCGAGAATGAAAGCACAGCAACCAACGCCGCGGGCGAACTGAGGAGAGAACACTGAACAATCTGTGCACAATGATTTTCTCTTCGACGGCACGCGTTGCTGTTCTGCTGCATGCATGCGTTTTTCTTGTTGTTTGATCTTCACACATTTTCGCGCAAGCGGTTGCGCGCCGCTGGGACTCGGGGTTACTAAAATCAGTACAGAGCATCTCCCCCTTGGTCGATTTGGACAATCTATAGCTCAAAATTTTCAGGAGACCCTGGCAAAGAAATTTACCAAGACGTTTTTGGATACTCCTTTCGAATGCTGTACTATATCTCACGAAGTTTACGCATATGCTCTGGCATACCCGTGTGAGTAATGAAAATTTGTTTCGGTAAATCTTTTGGAACACCTGTCATCTGTGCCTGGGCCAAGTCCCAGCTTCGTAGAACCTGGCTGAAGTGCTGCTAACTCCTTCAAACACCCCCTACTTCGAGCAAAAATGCGACGAAATGCTGACTGCTGATTGGCCAAGCTGGCATTTTGGAGCACGTGCACCGCCCCCATCTAATCGACGCTTTTCTACGCAACTGTGAGCCCTGAAGTTGGAAGGCTGTTGGAGTGCGCATCCAAGATGTGCTAGAGCTGTTAGCCAGTTAGTTGTAGAACGTCAGTACCGTCGCTCAGTGTCGTGCAACGTTGTGGCATGAGCTGATTGTTTAGTAACTGGTGATGTTAGTGGACATTACAGCGTAACTTGTAGGTCCTTGGTCTTTTTCTTTTCTTCTACAAAACAACAACGCTTTCTACTTATACTTAAAAAGTGCATAACTGACCAGGTCTACAACTGACCAGGTCTACAACTGGTGATGGGTAGCTGTCACCATTTGTCTTCAGAATTACAGTGCGTATCGGTTATAGCGTGGTCGTGTAAAAGAATACACTGCTTACAAGAATGACCTCTCATGTTTTCA
Organism: Sycon ciliatum; assembly: GCF_964019385.1. Lineage (NCBI taxonomy): Eukaryota > Metazoa > Porifera > Calcarea > Leucosolenida > Sycettidae > Sycon > Sycon ciliatum. The sequence continues at coordinate 18,901,596 of NC_088644.1, forward strand.
TAATCAAAACATGGGTTTCAAGTGAACATTTATTCTTACAGGCAATGTTATCGCATAGTAGAATATATCGGTCCTAAGAATGGACTTTGTGTAGCAAAACATACCAGATTAGTACAACGTGTATCGCCTGTAGTAATAACATCTGTCCAACGCAGTTCTGATCCGACTCGCATTACATCGCAGTGCTGCAGGTTCAACTGTTGTTGTCATGTGCATGTGCATGTACATGATTGTTATGTATCTCATACTGCATAGCCACATGGTAACTAAATAATTACTTTGGTAAGCATATGGGACTATGAACAACTGCATGCACAGCAGCCTGCACATACATGTACGTAGTCGTTGTATGTATGATGGCCATCCTGTCTCTGCGCACATGCATCTGATACGTCACACTTGATTAATCGTGTGTAAGAAATATCGGACATAAGAATAGAAAGTCGTTTTTCAAACACCCACGCTATACAACCGATACCTACTGTACGTCTCTCATCTTGAATTCTTTATCCTCACGATGGCACCATCGCCAATAAGAGTCTCATCAGTGATGACATACTAGAGGAAGAGGAAATACTAGTAAGTCTTCAAACTGCACAAGGAAGAGGTTTGCAAATGAAATAAGCCTGACCTGCTATCGACAATATCGGTGGGCGCCTTCAGGAACAATGACCAGCAAGCATTCATTAGTTCAACAGACACTGGATGCCGAACAAGCTGTACAAATGGTACACAAAAACAAGGACACCAGAGGAGAAACACAAACAAGGTATACATTAGGGGGAGAGAGAGAGAGAGAGAGAGAGAGAGAGAGAGAGAGAGAGAGAGAGAGAGAGAGAGAGAGAGAGAGAGAGAGAGAGAGAGAGAGAGAGAGAGAGAGAGAGAGAGAGAGAGAGAGAGAGAGAGAGAGAGAGAGACAGAGAGAGACAGAGAGAGAGAGACAGAGAGACAGAGAGACAGAGAGAGAGACAGAGAGAGACTACCATCATGAGAAGTTTGCTGCCCCTCTGCAGTGGGCGCGCTCACTGAAGGTACCGGTGGCTTTGGCTATGTAAGCCTACGATACAGTCTGATGCATACGACATGCTTGTGGCTATAAATGTGCATGTACACTACATTGTAGTGTGTTATTGTGACAGTTACACTGGGGGAGGAGGAGGAGGAGGATTGTACCTGATTGGCAAGAAGATGGAATCCTTTGAAATCATTCATTGCTTGAAGAAATTGCTTGCCACAGCGATTCAGCATGACATTGACAGTCTGTGAAAGGTACAGTAAGAAATGGTAGCAAAACACGCAGAGGCTGATGCATCTCCAATCTCAATAAAAGTCAACACTGGACAATGTCCACCATTTTTACAACAATCACCAATCGACAAAGGGGAAAAACATACAGTACACGTGTACATGATACTTGACAGAATTTCAGTTTATTTTAAAAATAGTTTGTCAGGTACTCAAACTGCCAAAGCTAACCAAAACGCACATGCAGTGGTGTACATGTAGTAAGCCGTATTCACAACCGGCGCGTGTAATCGGTATGTGTGCGGTTCATGCGTGGCCAAGCACACATTCAGGCTTTCACCAATTCGAGTCATATTTTAGGACGTGCAGGGCCTTCGAGTACTGATTTTATGACCCAACAGTCAAAGTGACTGGCATGTACACCAGTACACGTGCCAGTTGTGAGCACAGCTTTAGACCCTAACTACATGTCCAACTCCATCCCGGGTTGGCTGACAGGTGGGCTGCTCCTGTAATCACTCCAACCTGGGCTGGCAACAATATCCATGATAGGCAGCCTAACCTTGGTGACATGCGAGTCAGCAGCGTGCATGAGGGATCTCGGGCATGCACGCAAACAAAGCGAAAACTCATATATACCCGGTGTATGTTTTACTCTATTGCCAATAACACCGTATTGCACAAAACAATTCTGCTGCACGTTACACTCTGGTGCATGGTACGCCATGGTGCACATTATACCCTGGTGCACGTTATGCTATGGTTACCTTGGTAGATCCACACACTGCCATAAACATTCTCACCTTGACTACAGCTGTGCGAAGAGAGATATTGTCATTGTCCGAGAGTACTAACAATGCTTCAGCAGGCATCAGGGACAGAACAGTTTGCAGTTGAGCGTCTGCAACAATCTCAATGTTGTTGTGCAGTTGGGTGAGAATGCGAGCTTCCAAGTTTGGTGTAACTTCACTTGCAAGATCTGCATGATGACGTGCTGTGCGTGGAGTACGATGCGATCTAGATGGTGTTAACCTCTTTAACTGCTCACGGCTGGGGATATCATAGGTAGACTTCTTATCAGACTCCACTGTGAAGTTAGGAGGCGTCTTGGCAGCTATTGGTGTAGAAAAAAGGAAGCCATCTGCTTGAACAGGTGCAGACATAGCTGATGTAACGCCGTCAATCTCCTCATCAGCTGATGAGTCACTTTGCCTGCCTGGACTGTGCCTGGACAAAGATGATCCACCAGAAAATTGGGGAACTGGCAGGGATAAACCACGACTCAATGTAGGCCGCTGTCTCGCTGCTGCAGAGGCTGCTGGGCTAACAGAACCTTGAGATGCCTTTCCTTCCTTCCGATCGATTTCATTTCCTAGTCCTGTGGTGGTGACATTGACATCTGCCTCCATATGAGCAATGTCAACTTGGTCAGGTGCACGACTCCCAGTACTGATGTGTGGTGTGTACATGGGACTGCTGGGACTGTCTACCCTGCCGCCGCCTCCGCCACCACCGCCGCCGCCTCCGCCACCACTGCTGTTCAAAGCACGTATACCATCGGAATTGAAGCGTCCTTCCTTGGCAACGTCATCACTGGCCACTTCAAATAGAGCTGTAGAGATGTTTTTGATGGGGTGATGGGCCGGACTGCTGACACTACGCTTAGGAGTTCTTGACAGTCGAGTCTTGATGTGCTCACCCGGTGTGCTGGTCAATAGTGGACGTCCTCTGCTGGGCTGCTTGGCCTGAGATGCCACACTGCTACTAGTAGCAACAGAGGTGTTCGCACCAACATTACCTGATAATGGTATACAGATAAAACAGACACAACAAAGATAACAATGATGACAACGACGACGACCACAACAGCAGCAGTAAAACAGCAGCAGCAAAACAACAAAATGATACAGTCAAACTCCGTTTATCCTGTCCTCTTGCATCTGGTACCCTCACCAACCGGTGGAAAACATTTCGAAGCCGATTCAAGGTACCGGTAAACACTTAGGGTACAACCACACTTTTGGTTATCTGGTTCCGGTTCAAATATTTCCCTTGTCCAGTCCCCCCCCCCCCCCCCACACACACACTCAATATTTCCATGAAAAACAAACGTGTATGGGTAAGTGAGGTCTGATCGTAAACAAATCACTTCACACAAGATGTTTCCGTCAACGGAATTCAAAGCTGAGCAGACTGCTACAGGGAACACCACCACTAGCTTAGAGTGTTAACTATTCTCATCTGACAAACTCTACAGCGAGAAGACCTGGTCATATCTATACTTAGTAAGAGCAGCACACTGATTCATCACAACAATCACATGTTCTGGCAAAAATAATTCACAGCCAACATAAGGTTGAGTCAAACTGTCTTTTCTGCATCTGTAGGTATGCCACCACCATCTATCTATAAAAATAACCAATGTGTCACAGGCAACTCCTAAAGCGGTGAGGGTGAATACTGGAGCAGACCCATTGAAGTGGTCAATGACCGAGATTCCATTTCTAGCACCCCGAACATTTAATTAAATGAGCACATACCTCGTAGCGGGTTGAGTAGGTGTACGGGAATGTTGTGAATGACTGAACTACTGCGTTCGTTCAGCAGAAAATCACACAACATGTTCAGAACAGTCATATCCGGTGGTGAGCCAAGGAAGACGGTGATCATGCTGTCAATGATCCTTATGATGGGATCAGGTACAGGTCGACATGTCTCGCTAGGGAAGTCCTACCAGCATGGGTATGGAATGAGAGAACAAACACAAATTAATGCATGTACAGGTACTAACTAAGGATGTCACCATTTACGCTAATGGCTTGTCATCGTACATCTGCGTTCCACAATACAGGGCACGATGGTGAGGAAAGTCGTGCAGCAATAAAACAGCCACGGCTCTCAAGCTGGGGATATAATTCTACAGCGTATCACATGTATCCAGACTTGAAGTACGAATTCTTCTAAACAATGTTCAAGAAACAATTACAAAATGAGAACTAACCCGGCTTGTGTTGATCAGTAAGCGCAGCACACCCGCCTCCTCGCACTGACGGATGTTGAAAGCTGCATGGGGATGAGATTCACTGATAATGGCCAGCAAGGACTTTAAAGAAGCGTACCAAACTTGTAAGCCAGCCTTCCACCATACTCTCCATTCTAGTAAAACTGATTCAATGAAACGAGGTCGAACAATAATGGCATCACTGCCCGCTAAGACAGCCAGGGTGCCTTCTTCACTGAAGTACACTAGCTGTTTGTCACAGATGTTGTTCAGCAACGTCTGCAGACAGCAAAACAAACAAACAAAATCCATGTTATAGGGTATTACACCAAACAATTTGAATGACATTGTGCTGCACAGTACTGTTTACTAATTGAAAACTGTTTCAAACTAAGTGATGGTACACACTGTTTCAAACTAAGTGATGGTACACACTAGTATAATAATTATAGGAGCAAAGAACCACGGTTCATGTTACAAGAAACGAAGCTGCACGGATGCCATTCATACAGCTCTCCAGTACCAAGAAAAGCTTTAACCTGACAGGTTGTATGAATAGCACAGATCAACCACAATAGAGAGCAAAAGACGTTAACAAAAAATCACGGTTCGCGTCAGACTCGGCTAAAGGCCGAGTTTTCCGCATCCGTAGGAACGCCACCACCCTTCAAGGATCCTTGATCCTTGACGTAACAAATACGGATACAAACATCCAGACATCCAGATACACATCCATCCATCCATCCATCCATCCATCCATCCATCCATCCATCCAGACAGACAGACAGACAGACAGAGAGACAGACAGACACACATACGTACATGAGGACAGCCAGACACCCACACATACAGGTAGGCAGGCATACAGACAGAAATGCATACTTCAATCAAGTCGTGGCAGCACCAGAGATTGCTCAATACACCTTGGTACAGAACCTTCTCTGCAGTACACATGCAAGCATGGATTGAGAACTACAAACAGACTGAAGTACACATACAGTACACATACAAACACGGATTGAGAACTACACAAAGACAGATGTACACAATCATACAAACACGGATTGAGAACTACACACAGACTAACATGCACACATAACGGTATGTACAAACAAGGATTTATATAATTACAGGCACACAAACAAGAACTATAGCGCCGGGCGCTACACGGACCTAGCACCACACACACACTATTCATTGTGCTCGAATGCGGCGCTACTTTATTCATGTATTCACTAGTTGAGGGGATGGAAAAGTGAAAAGTCTGAAGAAAAAATTGATCACATTCATCGGGTCGAATTTCTTGGGCTAGAACTGTACATACAGACACACAGATGTAGAGACAGACCTGCAATGTGTTGGTGTCGCTGGTGTATCGACCAGTGAGCATGACTTGACGAAGTAACTGATGACCACAGCATTGAGACAGATCAAGCCAGTTGCCCGAATGTCCCTTTGAGAGTGAAAAGATGAGATGAATGGCGTGTGGTAGGAGGCGATTACCATCACATCTCCGCTCAGCATCCCAAGAAGCACACTGCAAAGAAGAAAAAGATACAGAGTGACATACATTGAACAGATAACCTCGCTGTAAAATATACTACTTCAAAGTGAAAACACATGATTTTTGGAGTACGAGGAAGAGAATGAAAGTGATATCAACAGGAAGGCGATAACAGTGAGAAAAATCAAAATACAGACTCGTTAAGGTGGAACGCGCCCCACAGAAAAATAAGTAGCTGATACAAGACACGCACAGGTCCTTACTAAAGCTGCAAGATAGAGGACAGCTCTCATTCCTCCTAGGGCCAAAATAGCATCCTTCATGTGCGTGTGCTTCGCTGATTGTGGCAGACCACCAGTGATCTGAGCAGGAACAGTTCCATTCGAGCTGTGGGGTGATGGCTTGCAATGAAAGCAATACCAGTGGCTTGGTGATGTCGCTGTGTATCCCATACACAAATCTCCCTACATCAAGATAAGAAAGAAAAACGTGGGTCTGCAGAAGAAACTACAGAACAAATAGGCATACAATACACTATAGAACTACTTCTTACAAACATTGGATAAGTAACTGTCCTGGAAATTAATTGGACAAGGAATTGCCCTAGAAACACATTGGACAAGAAACTATCATGAAACGTGTTGCATAAGTAACTACCCTGCAAATAAACAATACTGCCAAGTAAGTTACTAAGTACCCGGATATGTAATGGACAAGCAATTGCCCTAAAATGTGTAGAACAAGTGATTGCCCTGAAAATGTGTTGGACATGTAATTACCCAGCAACTTGGGCCATCTGGTCATATTAGGATACATGATGCCATCCATCATGGGCGATTTTCTGACAATGATGGGTATTGCTAGCTGGCTCCATCAAGTGTAAAGCACGTGCTGGCAAAGCCAAAAACTGTTCCATATTCTATATGCAATACTACTGCTATTATGGTCCACCCAAGTAACTTGTTCATGAATTTTAGGTTGGAACGGTGTTTGTACCCGCCGTACACGCACTACAGCTCAATATCAAGTCAATATCAAGTCAATGAATGTATGAATGTCAGCATTGTTGTCAGTTTCTCCTCCCTAGCCAATTTTTCCCAAACAAAGACTGCTGGAAAAGACTGCTGGAAAAGGACCTTTCCCAAACAAAGACTGCTGGAAAAGGACCTTTCCCAAACAAAGACTGCTGGAAAAGGACCTTTTTCCAAACAAAGACTGCTGGAAAAGGACCCATAGTTGACAAGTAATGCATCAAGACTTGTGTTGACATCGGAAAATGACTCTGGAAAACGATGTTGGAAAATTACACTGGGAAATTTCATCAAGCTCCCACTGTGACTTCTCAAATGATGAGTTAAATGAGCCAGAAGGCATAACTAGGGGATTCGTGACAATTTACACACATACCATGAGCGTCTGACTGTCAGTAAACGACCATGATTCTCCTGGCTTGATGTGTTTGTTAGTACCACTCAGATGTGCCCAGAAACTAGATGAGAACAATTCATGGAGTGAAGAGATCCAAGATGGATGATAGCCAGATCCCCCTCTGTACAGCATTACGCCATCCAATCCAATACTTGTGAAGCTGCTGGTGTAGAGAGCAAATATACCAGTGGCAGATACGGGTGCTGCATACATACCAAACGCATATGCATGCACACACACACACACACACACACACACACATACACACGCACACACATTCGTACACTTTGTGGCTTTTATCACTTACATTCTGAAGAAATAGTGTGCTCGAGAAAATTGGTTCAGTGGAACAAAACCGGTTAGGAAAATGAGTGGATAAAGGTCTTTGGAGTATGTGCACAATTATACAAGAGAAAGTGGCACCGTTTGAGTTTCACTCAGAGTAACCTTTGCTCGGCTCCTCAGAGGTCTATTCACCAGAACTGATAGGTTATCAGTGACAACGTTTCGGTTCCTGGAGGAAGTATGTAGCAAAATAATCATGTACTATACTCCGGGGTACATTACTTAACTAGACAACACAATTTGGAATATATTCCGGCTTGGAAAGCTGGTCCTAAGATAGTTACTGTAAATCAAGGATGACAGCTATATCAAATGCGAAAACGTTTGGGCGTTTTCATCTAAACTTCTAAAGCCCATTGGATAGGTACTCATACGTACAATAAGTTTGTAAGCAAAATAAGTTTGTAAATATGAACTTTTTCAGAACGAAAAGAAGCTTCATAACTCGTTTCCATGTTTTTTTCTTCTTCTACTTTTCATTTCATACTGGCTCATTATCCAAGTTCAATTTTTCGGAACGACTTGGATGCGAAGCACTTGGATTTGTTATCATTAGTTGAAAAATTGAGAAGCACGATTGAAGTTCTAGCAAAAAGTTCCTAGTTTGCCCTTCACTCAGAACTGACTACATGTAGACGCTTCGCACTAGTGCAATGATGTATTGCAGCACATGAAAGCCAACGAATGATAACATACATACATGTACATTATGCACTGGTCGATTCAAATTTAGCATTCGGAGTCTAAGTCGCACAGGCATTTTTTGCGATTTAAAGTGCGCCTAACACTCCGCCAAATACGGTACGTATATGGGTGCTTCATGAGTTAATTGTACTGCACTCAGAATCAAGAGAACACCAGCAAAGGCGTGCAACTCCTTTCTTGATCTGCAATCAACTAGGCCTTTCCATGCTCGTCATAGATGATACGGTGTTAGTTCATCAGGTTTATGATCCATGGACCTACTAGTGTCCGTTGTTCTGCTGCTTCGACTACCATACATTGGCATCAGTGAGCCATATGGCAGCGAAAGACTGATATCAATGCGTTTTGTTTGCTTCTAATTTGGCAAGCTGCACCCCTTACTTATGTACTCTAACCATACCCATGTACCCAGGGTCATGCAAGACACAGATGCATACAACAATACATTTCATACTAAACGTCTTGCCAAACACGGCAACAAAAGGAAAGCAGTTGCTAACTGGAATAGTAACTTATTCCAGTTTTCACATGTTTTCATCAATGGAATGTGAGCCGCGCCAAGCTAAAAAGTGGCTTCGTGTTTTGCCAACAAATCGAGAAAATCACCAAAATGCCACAGTTGGCAAAATTCTACTCGAGCGCGATCGCGAAAATATTCACTTTCATTCAAGTTTGAAAGAGGATGAAGAGAGAAGCCTTTTTATGTTTGAGCAACACTTCTTCAGTGTTCCCTCTTTCATCGTTGTGGGGATTCCTCAGCGCTGCCAGAGATCGTAATGGAGCTTCTAGAGAATGTGGGTCCTCCACATTCTAGAGAATGTGGAGGATACATTCTGTATCCGTATGCGCCCAAACCTACTTGACGAGGAAGATTCGCTCATTCATAGTGGCTGTGTTTCTTATCGTGGCCACGGCTAGAGCGACGAGTATAGCTATGGGGAGACGTCTACAAGCCTTCCGACTATCGTTCTGACAAGCGGCCTGGTGAGCTTGCTCTTGCTGCGATGTTTCACTTTGTTTCGGCTACCTTCAATTTAGTGTTCATGACGTGGCGTACTGGATTCCAAAATTTCCTCGTTTCAAGGAAATAGTGCCACACGACGAAGCGATGCATTGACTCTACCTGCTAGCATATTGTCCTGTGGCGCCTTCTACCAGTATCCTTGGCAGGGAAGGAGAATGACATGGACTAGGACGGACAACGAACCAGTGCCGCTTGTTAGCGATGTGCAGTAGTCTACTGGACCTATATGTAGCAGATGTCTGGCACAGCACTACGAGCTACATGAAAGGATTAATTCATCTTGGCATAGGTGATTGGAGAGAGTATGACGGACTGTCTTGGTAAGATGCGACGTTCCCCACCCCAGCGAAAAATATAGTCACAACATCATGATGAAGGATATGAAAATTCGTATTGCGTGATAAAATGACATGAGTCAGGATGAAAATTTTAAAATGTACATATTATGTTATTTCTTCTTTCTTGGATCTTCTAATTAGAACACAAGTTCATTATTCTTGTATTGCTTGCACACCTGCTAAGCTTTGTCTCCACTTGGTGTCCCATGTTTTCTTGGAGTTTCGGAAGGTCTTGGAATCCTTAGTGTGATTGATACCAGCCATTCTGTGACATGTGCACAATGTATGCTTATTTATGGCACATATACATTTCAGATGGGCAGCAAAATTTCCATGATGGAAGTTAGATATATAGACATCACTTTGGCATGAAAAAAGAAATTTCCAAAAATTATGCCTAAGCCACCTTTTAGCTTGGCTCGGCTCATGTATTCTTTGGAGGTAAACCTGAAGCGGTTGAGCTAACTGGAATGGGTTTTCTCTAAAAGGAACACATCTGTACTACACATGCAATACTACAGCGTACATGTACATTACAAACACTTACATTCAAAGACCAGAGTGCTGCTAACTAGCAAAGTGGAATAAACTGGAGATGCGGATGATCCTGTGATAGCCTCCTGTCCTTCCACGATGAGACTTGCCGACTCTTCAATATCACCAACGACTTTAACACTGGCCTCACTGGGGATTGCTCCTGGTGCTCCTTGCAGTAGATTACTCTCTGAACCAATCTCACACATCAATGAATCACCAGTGTCTTTGGAGTGCGCACTCTGACCACCAGAAGCACTGCTCATAGCAGCAGCAGACCACCCAGGCACTTGCTTACTGCCCACTGCAACACCATCAAGGTAGAGGTGAACTCTTGCCTAGCCACACATCAAAACAAACACAACGTACACAAAAGTACAGAGGATGTAGCTTACACGACTGACTTAGTACTTGTGGCAAGGTACTCTGCCATGACAGGCTTTTTGAAGCAAAGTATTCCCTAAAGATATGCCGCCACATTTAGAATTGGGAATGGCGAATTAAAAAGCTAGATCTCTGGGCAGCCATCATGACAAACTGACTGTCTCGAGATAAAACTCAACACAATTTGAGGATTACCACAGAAAAGGCTTACCTGTGGTGAGGTTAGATCCAGGACACAACCAATGTGATACCATTCACCAAACTTGAGAAGACGCTCAAACACCAACGGGTCTTGTTTCGATTGCTTTTCACTCCATCTGAGAAGAAAAAAGTAATACAAGTGAAAGAAACGAACAGAGAACTTTTAAAGGGGAAGTACAAACCTCTTTAGGACGAACATCAAGGGACCGATATTTGTTCGCAATAACGGGAGTTCTTCTTATCCATATGTTTTACCCAGTGAATACACAGGGTTTTATCCAATACAGTTACGAATACTAGTTCTTCTTAGGCAAACATTTGTCTTATCCGTGTTCTTCCTAACGAGGTTTCACTGTATACCCTAAAATCAAATTTTCACCAGTGGTAGTCTTCGAGGTGCTGAGAAACAGAGTATAGCATAAGAAGCTAGAAACAGGCTGATAGCATAAACATGGCGTGATGTTGGAAATTATCATTTTTCAAGTGTGTGCAGGCTACCTTCAGTACTACGCCCAGCACCGTGAAAGACAACATTGAGCAATCTATGTTGAAATGTTGAAGGTGCTTGTCCTGCTTCAAGCTCACCTGTACCAGACGAGTATTGATCCATGACTATCAGCTGCCAGTTGAATCTCATGTTCCCCCCTACTCGCGCATAGTAGAAACCAGGTGCTGATGGCAGTTGCCTTCTCTGCGAGTCCAGTAACATGCAGGCAGCAGCGCATCACCAGCGACAGACCATTCTTAGGCCACTGAGTAGCACAGTCCTCCATGTCCATACACAGCATTTCAATTTGATTCAGAATCTCTGGAGTTGGCTGGGCTCCAAGTTGAAAAGCAATGGCATGAGTTGGAAAATAGGGCACATCAACTAGCTTGGACAACGCTGCCAACAGCATTAGACGAGTCTGTAAAGACCGCAATCATTACCAAACAAAACAGTAAGAAACAGGTTCACACACTCGTCCAAGTCGAGCCAGTTTGCATACAGGGCGCAATTCCTGATCGCCTGCACTGCCATCCTTTACAAAGCACCGGTATATATACAGTCCTTTATATTCAATCTGCTTTTGAATACAAATAAATACCACTTGGAGTGCTTTTTTCACGGGGTAAAACTTTCATGCTAGCAATGCATCCAATTCAGAAATACATGTATAATACTGATCAGTGAATACACTATACGAGACAGGAGACCACACACATGTCAGCAGCGAGTGAATACATAAGAGAGGTTGCGCATGACAAAGTTTCGTAGTGTTTGACGAATCAGGCAATAATGAAAAAGGCTAAGAAAATCTCTCTATTCATGCAAAAGGACACCTGCAGATGCAGCCAAGCTTGTTTTGACTGCTTCATGTGTATTTGTGTGGGTGTGCATCCATGCATGCGTGCGCGAGCACACGCTCTCGTGCAAGTGTGTGTGGGTGTCAGTACAAGGGCGTCGGAACTGCACCGGCCGGGGCGGCCATGGCCGCCCCACTTTTTCGGCCGTTTTTTTTTTTTTTTTTTTAGCACACTGCAACAAAGCGCGATGATCTCAGCGCAAACGTGGCAAATCCTTGTCCCCGATCGTGGTTTGTTGCAGAATCAAACAGAAAAGTCCATGTACACTGAAATGGCACCAAATGCCTGGGAATGCTTGCAATTGGCTTCAATTTTTGAATTTTTTCCCGGGGGAGGGTAATGTTTGTCCCCGATCGTAGCATCTCCTTGGTTTTTTGCAGAATCAAAAAGTCTTTCATTGTAGTTACCGTACACTGAAATGGCACCAAATGCCCGGAAATGCTTGCAATTGGCTTTAATTTTTGAAATTTTTCCCGGGGGAGGACCCCCGGACCATGGCCGCCCCACTTCCAAAGTCGTTCCGACGCGCCTGCAGTACATGTCTTCACACGTACTTGTTGGAGTGACTACATCAAACTTGACTGGCACAGCTGTAAACAGTCATTGTGGAAAAGTATGTACATAGTTTCGTAGAGAGTGACACTCACTTGCATACAGCCTGCAGTGATGATCAGGCGGAACAGCATGTACAACGTCTCTGAAGTAGTTTGCCACTGGCACACAGTTACTAAAAAAGACACGACTGTTTCCTCCAGGCCTGCAAAAGTGCACGTGCACACACACACACACACACACACACACACACACACACACACACACACACACACACACACAAACACACACACACACACACATACACACATGCATGTTTCGGTCTCTGGTAATCAACACAAGTATGAAATACAAAATAATCCCGATGTATACCCATCTGAAAACGCTTACGTGTATCACTTTGCATAGTAACGTTTACAGGAATGCCCCAACAATGCAATGTAGCGTGCAATGTAGTGTGCAATGGGCTTCAGTAGGTGAATATTAACCGACTCCACGTGTACCTGGTAAATGTTTCCCAGCCCAGCATTTTTTTCTCTCATCGTGAAAAGGATTCTGGCTGCACTCCGACATGCACATGACTGGCACATTGTAGAGGAGGATGTTTCAAATAGGAGATAAGTCGCAAACCGGAACGGACTCATTATTCATTTTCTCTCTTAGTATTCTGATTAGAAAACATATGTCACCGTGAGACTACGATGTGGTTTACTCCGAGCCAAAGGTTCATGGCTCTGCGATGACCAGAAGCGCTATACCAAGCAGGTGAGTTTTTGACGTGTTGCTTGGCACTGCGACTTCAGTGTTTACGTCTTTTGAAAAATCAACTTCTTGTCGCAGGTAAGCAGCGGCTCGCCTCTCGCCAATAATGCACCGTATACCAATGAAAACTAATGGAAGCACACACAAGGCTTATTGTTTCCCTGTACTGGCCGTCGTGGAGCGATAGCAATTACCTAATTTCAGAACTCAGGGTGAACTTGACGTGGACTCCAAAACCGTTCCTGTCACACCAAAATTTGAAACGAAAAATCGGGCAACTTGGAGGCAATGGGCCAACACAAAGCAGTCGCTCAGTTCGATCGACTCTGGCCTCAAAGCAAACCTCCGCATGCCAGCTTCCTTCCACAAACATATTTCGAGTGAACAAACCACGTTTGTGATCAGTTTGGGTCTACACATTTTTGCTGTCAAACCGTTCCTATTTGAAACACCCTCCTCTACACTCTACACTGCAGCAGTAGCAAGTACTTACCAGACTTCTGTGTATTAGTAAACATTGGTGTGAAGCATTTTAAGCAGTGCTCGGCTAATTTCTGTACATGAAAGACATAACAGGACATCACGCTAAGACAGAAGAAGGTATAAAGCAGCAGCATCCGGCCGTTGACAATTTTGCGTACATTGTGCAACAGTGGTGCGTAGTCAATTTACCAAGGAAAGATACAACATTTTAAAATGTAGACCAATATGTAGAATGGTGGGATACACCATGACCAATCACACACTGCTATACACCATGACCAATCACACACTACTATACACCATGACCAATCACACACTGCTATACACCATGACCAATCACACACTACTACCGCACACTAATTCTAAAAAGGAAAGTTGCTACACCCAAAGGCTGTAGTCTATGACACGCCAAGGTGAAGGTACTTACAAGATCAGTAACTATGGCACCATTCGCTGGACTACAGCTTACTATGCGACTTAATGATCCCAGCAACATTTGGCCAATGAAAACCCTGAGTCCAATACAGTACACGGAGAACAATAGCATCACATACATACACATGCACATACACACACACACACGTGTGCGCAGGCGTGCACCCAACAGGGACTAGAACGTGGCTTCGCGCTTGCCCACTTGAATTGGCAATTGAAATAAACACAATGACACCGCCGCCGCCGCCACCACCACCACCACCACTAACAACATACCCAGACACTGCCATTTAGTTATGCACAATTTCTTAAAGCTGTGCTAATGCAAAATGTGAGGATTCCCAATCGTTGGCATGTTCAAGCAGCATCAAATCACTCTACAACATACATGACCACTCTAGAAAGTACTAGCTTGTAGAGAAAAATCATACAACAACTTTCGCTTCTTCAAATGTCACTCCTCGAAATCCTCCTCTGTCCTCATGGTCACCTACTCACTCACAGGTACTTCAAACACGTGTGCCATCCCAACTTTTCGTGTGTGAATCAAACGCTCGAGTTTGAGTGTCGCATTTCGAAGTACCAGTCAGATCACCTTCAGACAGGTACAAAAACAATCATTTGAACATTGAGTGCATATTCATTTTCCCTTACTCGTCGACAGCTGCTGCCATTGACACAAGAAGTCGCGCCATATCTGGCAGTTGAAGTCTTTCCACAAACGTTGGAGCTTCAGGAAGCAACACGTCAGCTGTGCCACAGGTTGCGCTGCATGGCAAACAATGAATGTACACAACATAGTGTAGACCAACACAGTGCTTGACGGTAGAAACAAAAACCTATAAATACTGTATAATGATTTTATGTTTGCGACATGAAACGCTTGCATTATTAGAAATTGAGACTGGTTTGCAAAGTTCATAAATCGCAGTTCGGCGCCTCTCGCAAAGAGTGCAAGCATTTTTACAAGGCAAACATTACCTTACAGTATTCATCTTACTAGGAAGTAGGTTGAATGAAGCTACTTGTGCATCCAGACTTGGCCAGTTTTCTGAATGTGGACTGGGCCATCAGGTGACCCAAATGTTAAATCTGACTACGCAATTCCCAGGCATGCAGCCCAAACAGGAAGGACATTTGGGGAGTAGAATGATAACAGGCATGCACAATTGTACATACCGTATTTTCCGGAGTATAAGCCACATTTTAAACACTCAAACTTCACCCAAAAGGGGGGGGGGGAGGGGTGCGGCTTATACTCCGATGATCAAATTAACGGTGATAAATAGGATCGATAACTCGGATACTGAGCCAGTCATAAATGTAAAATAGAAGGAAACACAAGGGAACGATAGGATAGATGTCTGTATTTTGTGGCAAAAATGGGAGATGCGGCATATACTCCAGTGCAGCTTACATTTATACTCCGGAAAATACAGTACATGCTCACTGGCCGACAACCTGCATTAGTGACTTAGTCTATCGAGCACTATGACTCTTGTGGTTGGGTTTCAAATGTGTACAGATAATTAATGCTATATTAAAGACACGATTGAAACGTGACTGAAATGTCTGTACTGCTTTACTGACGGACTAATGGAAAGTCCTTACCGTGCACTTGCAGTCCTTTGAGTTGGATGCTCGTCATCATCACTTTCAACGTCAGCATCATAACCTTCAGCAGTTCTATCAGCATCTGGGAATTCATCAGAGGATTCAGCTTGACTGCTAATACCACTACCTACTACACTAGCCACCGGAGAAACAGATGTAGTAGCAGCATCATGATCATCAACACCACCACCACCACCACCATTGGTATTCCCTACCGACAGTGATTTATGGTAGTGAACATGCTGCCGCTTAGCTGAAAGCGGCCACTGATGGTCGGTCAGGGTGATGCTAGCGAGAGAGGAAACTGATCTCACTGAAGCATCAGTAACACCAGGAGCAAACGATGTAGAGGCTCGGGAGCTGTTGGTTGAGTGAGGATCCGCACTGTCCGCTTGAGAAGCAAGACCAGAATGGCACTGCGCTTCGGATTTTGGCCAGTCCGGACAAACAACAGTACCATCAGCTGTCCACTCAGAATGTGCAGAGAATGTGCACAGCTGAACAAGGCTAGTTGTAAGAGGAACTAGCAGTTCACTCGGCAACGTACACAGTCTGAGGAAGGTTGGTGTGAGCTCATCAAGCCCAGTGGCAATATCCTGAACAAGACCAGTACACAAATGAAATATTTCAACTATCCATACCAACTGCAAACCGCACAATTAGCCAGTCTACTCACATGCCACCACCAGTCCATGCAATGCTCACATGCCACCACCAGTCCATGCAATGCTCACATGCCACCACCAGTCCATGCAATGCTCACATGCCACCACCAGTCCATGCAATGCTCACATGCCACCACCAGTCCATGCAATGCTCACATGCCACCACCAGTCCATGCAATGCTCACATGCCACCACCAGTCCATGCAATGCAGATGTGGGCTGCTGTCAGCTAAAACATGTCTTTGGGGTTTCGAAAAAAATTGAGACATGACTGCGCACTCCAAAAAACGCCGCCATGCGCCACAGTATTATTTGTGTGAGAGTTTTCATCCGGGTTTTGTTTACCTATGCAAGCTGGAGGAGCTAGCTACCACAAGGGCATGATAACTCAAAACCTCAAATATTGACCTAAAAGCAACCTTTTCATGTGCTCTGCACCACTGGTCAAAATAAATTTGATTCAGGTATGAACATGGATAGGAAACTGGGAGGTCGAAGAGCAAAGCTCTCACAAAGCATGGGTGCAGGTGTTCTGGGAGGTCGAAGAGCAAAGCTCTCACAGTGCATGGGTACAGGTGTTCAACACAACTCTATTTTTAAATAGATGAGAAGCTTACCTGATCAGCATCACCAAAGTGATAGAGAATGGATGAAAGCAAGCGCAGGAGAGCAACAGCTCGGTTGACCAATGAATCCAGCAAAGAGTGATGCACACTTGCTGCACTTTCGGCACGTGCTTTTGGTGGCTGCTGCTGCTGCTCCTGCGGCTGCGGCTGCTGCTGCTGCTGTTGCTGCTGCTGTTGCTGTTCTTGGTGCCACCTCTCATTGTGATAGGCAGTCCAAGACAATTCTGTGGCCAAAGTAGACATTAACTTCTCTGCGCCACCAGCTTGCCAAAGAGCCTGCTTGATGAGTGGAAAGCGACTCCACTGTGACAAAAGAACCGTGAGACAGGTAGAAGCGCGTAACGATGTTGCATCCCACTGCTCAACTTCAAACTGGCCAGTGGTGGTGGTGGTGGTGGTGGTGGTGCTGCTGCTGCTGCTGCCGCCGCCGCCGCCACCGCTGCTGCTGATACCACTGCTAGCGGTGGCAGGGCACCACACTACTATGTCAACCATCCAAGACAAAACGTGCCGATGAGATGGATGAAACACAGCCAATTTGGACACGCAGTCATCATCTGAAGAGTGCGAAAAAACCTGTTCAACTGAAATGGACAAAATGACACCCAGCAGCGGCAGGGAGAATTGCTGAAGCAGAGGGTGACCAAGCCATTTCTCAAACATCAAACGCCATGGAAATCTCTCAAGGAACTGCTCCTGATCAGAGGCTGTAACCAGAATCTTGGTACACAGCAAGAGAGACGATTGAAGTAGAGATAGAGAGGAGGAAGAGAGGCTGTCCAAGTCACCTGTATCAGCCTTGCTAACTGCCTCAAGCAACGGAACAGCAACTTGCCAGCACAGCTTGTACCGTGCACTGCCAGCACACTCTGCAAACTTTCCAAGATGTTGGACTAGGGCTAGAGCAATATCCAACGAAGAGGTCAAGATCATGTCAAGGTAGGCTTTCAAGGACACTGGCCAGCCAGCACTCTGCTCTGCAGCATACCCACCAACACAACCAGGCCCTTCACTTCCATCAACATGAATGATTGAATGGCAAACAGGCAGCTTCCGGATGATTGCCAACATGTATTGTAGGACCTGCTCACCCAGAGCAGCCGAGTATTGGCAATTCCTGTAGACGATCAACAAATTGCTTAGCCAGACATCTGATGAGATGCATAGACAAGGAGAAAGCCTCTCAAGTAATGGGACAAGAGCATACAGCACTCTTGGACACGTGCACTGGGCCAGAAACAACAAAAATGCCTGTGTCAACTTGGAACTTAAACAAATCCCCGAGTCAACAGCTGATAGCAGGAGAGCAGAACTAACATTGATAGGGTTGCAGCTGGTTGATCCTAACACAGGAAAACCAAGACTTGGCAGTTGCAAGCAAGTTGCAGTTTCCAACAATGATTTCATGGCAGACGGAATGACCTGATGAACGTGGCTCTTCCTAGAACACAGGATAGCACACGGCTTTTCCACATCGATTGTGATCAGCTGCTGCACTACTGACAAGCCATCAGACTTAATCAACTGACAAACAAGTGGGATGAGTAGAGGCAGAGGTGTGTTCGGAGAAAGAATCAGGAGAACTACATGAATTACATCAGCTGCCATACCGATTAAGGGCGGGATGGCCAAGGAATCAAAACGATCCACCAATGCCGTCGCCAGAGAAAGGAGTTCTGGCACGAGTCTGGTTTCCTGAACTAGCGGAACACACGCTGCAGCATGTTGAGACAAACCATAGAAGACACATAGCAAGACGCGGATCAGGATACCACCAAGATGACACACGCGCTCATTGACCAGTTGAAGCTTGAAGCAAGGTTCGGATATGGCTGCAGTCAGGTGTTGCAACATTTGGCATAGACCATCAAGCTGATGAGTAGCTGTCTTGCTCCATTGAGGTAGATGGCGGTTAACGTTCTCCAAGCAAATGCCTTGCACACAGAGCAATAGCAAGGTGGACACTTGCAGTGCAGATGACTGCCATGGGCCAATATCATCATGTCCTCCGTCATCCAATTCACACTTGTGCAGTAAGTGTGTACAACACTTGCCAGTCAGTGTGCACCATTCATCTACAGTGGGTAGGTCACCACACAAACCTGTGCAAAACAACAATCAACAAAGGAAGCAATCACCGACAAAAACTAATTCATCCACACGTATTAATTGGTCAACAGGACACCGTACAACTCTTCATATCGGTACACACCAGGGAGTCGTACTCAAACTAGGGAGGTGACACGGCACAGAAATCCGTGTCACAAGGGTTGACTCGCACCCGTGACCCCTCGTTGTTATTTTTGGAATAGTTCAGTCCAGTCCGGTCCGAAAGGTCATACTCGGATCGACTCGCCTTCTGTACTTCACCTCCAAGCGTGCAACGCAAGACCCGCAAAGTATGATTTTTCTGTGGCGAACGATTTTGCCATTGATCAAGTTTTTACTGGAGTGCTGAGACGTCCCGAGCACGCTTGTTCAGGTTCTCTATTTTTGACGAGCCGGTCCTACAGCCCCCTAGTAGTAGGGCCCTACATTGTATCTAACGACGTAGGAGCTGACAATGTGAGAGGATTTCCCTGGAATAATGATGATGGTGGTGTGACTGCTGCAGGAAAAATGCTGGCTGTTTATGACAGTATGACTAGATGTACAATGTAGCTCTCTTGTATGGTACTTAACCCCTGCTATAAATGTGTTGTTTACGAAGACTGGTGTATTGTGCAAGTCATAAAGAAGAAATGGGGCAGATACACGACTTACAATTTTCAAAAACCAGCTTCGTGTTATGTGTAATTTGTGTCAAAATTGTAGTATTTAGACATGACAATATCATTGGCTGTACTTCTCTAATATGGTACATACCCTGCTATAAATGTGTTATTTAGGCAGACTGGACCATTGTGCAAGTCATAAAGAAGAAATGGGGCAGATACACGACTTACATTTTTCAAAACCTGGCTTCGTGTTATGTGTAATTTGTGTCAAAATTGTAGTATTTCACTGGCTGTACTTCTCTTATATGGTACTTAACCCCTGCTATAAATGTGTTGTTTAGGAAGACTGGTGTATTGTGCAAGTCATAAAGAAGAAATGGGGCAGATACACGACTTACAATTTTCAAAAACCAGCTTCGTGTTATGTGCAATTAATTAATATTTGGGTCAATTTTTAGTATTCGGATTAATCTAGGATACGACTCGGAACAGTTCTGAACAGTTACCGCAACACTACACGCCGTCTCATAACTGCTGCTGTTGCCATCACTGCTATCAAGTAGTTCGGACATGGCAGGAGCTAAAAAAATTGCTGGTAGTCCTTCAAAGAATACTGGCAAGTGATGGGCTGTAAACGAAATGTGCTGCCTCAATAATTTCAAAAACTAGACACCCATGCGGCACGCTTGGAGGTGAAGTACAGAAGGCGAGTCGATCCGAGTATGACCTTTCGGACTGAACTGGACTGAACTATTCCAAAAATAACAACGAGGAGTCACGGGTGCGAGTCAACCCCTGTGACACGGATTTCTGTGCCGTGTCACCTCCCTAGTTTGAGTACGACTCCCTGGTACACACATACGCAGGCACACACACACACACACACACACACACACACACACACACACACACACAAACACACACACAAACACACACACACACATATACACATATACACATACACACACACACACACACAAACAGTCAGACATGCCCATCACGGAAGCGATGATAGCGAACAGCTATGTTAGACATATTGTACTATATTATACTGTACAGGTATTGTGCTAAGTACTTGCACGATAAACCAGAAGGATCGAAAAATATTTGAAGATAAACTCCCTGATATGTGATATCCAATACCAACCCAAAAATGGACAGGGGCAGTGCTGGACAGATTGCACATCGGAGCTTCAAGCTTCGACATAACAGTGTATTGCCTATGCCGTCATAAATATTTCCACTCGAATCCAACCTAAAGAAGGCAATTATGTCTCGCTCTTAGCTCCCACTTCCCGTCACAATGTGCCATTGCTAGCGAAATGGGAAACTTTGATAGACAATGGAAGATAACGGTGTTGTTGGAATGGAAAGATTCAAGGAAACAAACTTACTACTAGTGTTAGACTTGAGCCCATCGTCTTCCTTTAATAACAAGTCGATGCAGACTGAAAACTGCTCCATCAAAGTACTAGCAAGTTGCTGATGACAAACAACACCCTAGCAGATACAAGCAGAAATGAAAAAGAGGTACACATACAAATATATTTGGACAAGCCAGCTTCAAAATTTAGAGCCTGTATAAGACAATGGCAATGAAGTACATACATTTCGTCCTGCTACTCCTGTGTCTAATCAGTACACCTACAGTAATAGACAAGTACAGCAGCATAAGCTGACAATACAGCAGCATAAGCTGACAATACAGCAGCATTAGCTGACAATACAGCAGTATTAGTTGACAATACAGCAGCAATAGCTGGCAATACAGCAGCATTAGCTGGCAATACAGCAGCATTAGTTGACAATACAGCAGCAATAGCTGGCAATACAGCCGCAATAGCTGGCAATACAGCAGCAATAGCTGGCAATACAGCAGCATTAGCTGACAATACAGCAGCATTAGTTGACAATACAGTAGCAATAGCTGGCAATACAGCAGCAATAGCTGGCAATACAGCAGCAATAGCTGGCAATACAATACAGTAGCAGACTTCTGCACAGTGGTAATCTTAGCTAATAGCTCGGAAAGTGCAAAAGAGTGCATCGCCTCCCCGCTATTTTATAAGAGATTACTGGGACAGAGTCCAAAGGGACATTGTTCCGAGTCGAGTGGAACTTAATATTAGGATACCCTTCATAAAGTGGAGAGCGGTACCATTTGGGGGGGGGGGGGGGTATACTTCTTGCTAAAATATCCAGCTGATGACACAGTGCCGTGGTTATACACAGTTTATGCGCAATAAGTGCAACTGCACTGAAGAGAAACCGGCAAGAATCCAGTTCCTGGCACCCAACACAGTTTTCCTTCCCACACTGTAATAATTAGGCACCTTCTAGTAATTGGAATTCCATTCTGTTCAAATTCGTTGGGGGTGGATTTCGTTGTTCTTGTAGACATATTTCAAGGGCATCCCAGCGAGAAAGGCACTACAAGTAGAAAAATGCGCATTCCACTCAATCAAGAGTGCATAAACCAGAGTGTGCAACTCTGGATGGTTCCTGTGGGAGCGTAGTCCGTGCAGTGCGTCATTTCTGACAGCATGCTAGGCCACAGGTACGGTGAAAAGTTGCGTAACCAGTCACGGTGGTGCAGGTCACTGAGTTTGTCCTGATTTCGGTTTTTTGATACGGATAGCCTGGTGAGTTTACTTGTCGGTGGATGTACGCAGCGTACACAGTCACACAAAAACACCGAAATCCTGAAACAGGACGTCTAAAATCAAGCAAACTTGGCTGATTTCCGGGCTATGAAACATGAAAATTTGAGCTGTACGCAAGTCGCGGCTTGGCTGACCTCATCAGGGTGACGTAGTGCACAAACTGCGCTGTTTAAGATCTGATATGCACAGTTGCACACTCTGGTTTATGTACTCTTGACTCAATGCAGAGCTACGTCCTAAGATTCTGCCTCAGGGTGATGATGCACCCACTCAAGTTTTGCATGAATTGTCCCATATTGCCCATGGCACTCCAAATTTGAATACGGTTGCTCCTATGTGGAGCTCACGCTTCCTGTAGAATTACATGACACTACCAAAAAAGATTTGGTTGAAATTAAAGACTGGCCAAATCTGAGGGCTAGCGGTGCAAATTTCCCAGAATTTCAAAATGATCCACATACTGCCGCAGACCTATTGTTACACGTACTACAAACATCCCAGGCTAGAAGATAATTATGAGAGAGGAGGAGAATACAAAATTAAACAGGATGCTACATACCAGATCCTGTGATCATAGTTGGATTGCTCGGTCCCCACATCATTGCATCCAGCTCCAGCTTGGGCCTTATTGGCCATCATTACCAGATATAGTTTGGGTATGGCTTTCTCTGATAAGAATCTAAACTAACTTTAAAGGATGGTTGCAAATTAACTTGTAATGCTATCCCCATAGTACTTATTATTAATATTTAGTCTGCAACTAGAAGAGAGTGGAGAGGAAAGAAAACAGGAAGAGAAACAGAGGTCGACGAGAGTAGAGGTGGATAGGATGGAAGAGAGACTTGGAGAGATTTAGAGAGAAGGGAATCAAAGTTGTGACACTTGGTTCAACTAGCACACAATCTCGATACTGCACATTTCGGATGAAACAACTGAGAATCGTGTTCAAATACTTGCATCCAACCTCATCAATATAAACATACTGGAGGTCCATCATTTGTTGCCCTTAAAACAAAGACATCTTGCCAGAAATTGTACCATACCTCGCAGCTTAGTAGAGACAGCGCTTGCAGCAGCAAATATCCAGATGTACAGAAGTATTGCACGCAATGTGGGCCAAAGTCTGCTTCAGGCCCACCACGATCATGATGGAACTCGGCACTATTCTCCAGGAGAAGATTTGCCAAGAAATCAGCAACACTGTTCGCATCCCTAACAATCAGACAGTCAAAATAATAGTAACAGTGATGTCATTGTAATTGTTATTGAATAAAAATACATTTCTGCTACCTCCCTGGAGAGAGGCAATAAGAAGAAATCTAGGGAAGTTGGCTCAACAGGCAATTGAACCGCACAACCTCTATTGTGAAGATTTACAAATACGGTAGTGTCATCTATCACAGTGGAAATGTATCTATCATCTATCACAGTGGAATGTAGTGGGCCAATACTGACCGGCATGCAACGTACATGCATACAATACACCATACAATACACACCGGGCCCAGAGCCAGCTCCTGACGGGTGGTGCAGCCCCAAGTTCCCCGTGTCAAATTTCAAAATCCTGGCAGGATACATCTCTATCTCTGTGCATGATATCCTGCAGCAACGGATAAGCAGCTAGCGCAGTAGACCTCACTTGACAAGGAGAACAGTGGGAGAGACTCTAGAGAGAAGCCCATGAGGATAGCTTATTACATACTTCCAGATAATCAATTGCATACGGAGCAGCCCATGAACACTGGAATTGGTAAAATCTGGTACGGTCATGGCCGCACCAGTCGTACCAGTGGTGCCAACCCTGATACACCATGACACATGCATGCAATACACCGCAACACATGCATACAATACACCGCAGCGCATGCATACAATACACTGTGGCAGTTTTTTTTTCTTGATGAAGTTATTGGTGTTCTTAATAATTAGTACAGTGTTTTTTTTTGGTTTGTTATTGTTTTTCTCCTTTTGAATTGAGTTTATTGAGTTTATCGATTGAGTTTATTCTTAATTATAAAAAATCAATTTGAAGTTTTTTGGTTTGGGTTTGAAATTCTTTATTTTACACATGCATTTTTCTGATTTCTTCTCCAGTGTATGATTTAGGGGGCGTTCGTTTTTGATCTACAGGTTTGGGTAGAAACTACTTCTTTCGGTAGAGGTGTTCGTTTTTTGAAAAAAATTCTACTCAAAAGGGTAGATTCTACTTTCCTCTACCGGCTCCACCGGGAAAAAGTTGGTAGAATCCGGTAGAAGTTGGTAGAGCTACGGGATTTCCAGCAACATCAAGGATTTGTACACAACTCCATAAAAAAAAGAAACATTTCACGTACGCATCGTGTAAACTACTAGATCTGGTAGAACAGCGTTCGTACACTTGCCTCTACCATCTACCTCTATCGGTAGAGTGACTCTACTCTACTCTACCAAGTAGCTAAAAACGAACGCAGCCTTATTGCATTTTAAACCATTGTGTTAATTTGCCCGTAAGAGGCCTAAAAATACACTGTGGCATATGTCCCTGTAAGCACTACATGCAATGCACTGTAGTGCGAATCCGCATTTACTGAGTGCACCATATTTTTGCTGTGTGCCCCCCCCCCCCCTTCAATGAGAGATAGGATAAAACTGTATCACTGGCTGCACTGCACTACACTCCGCTAAATGAAAAAAAATCTCTACGAGAGTACTAGTATTGTTACCTCAGAGTTGTCCACAGCTGTCCATTTCCAATTAGCGTATTAAGAAAGCTGACCAGCTTCCCATGTTTCTCATCATCGGTCTTCAAAGAAAACAACAAAATAATACAAATACACCAATTGCTCCGAAAACGTGCTTTGAATGCCAGCAAATTAAAAAAAAAACATGATAGTGTCCACACTCACAGCATTGACAACATCATCCCAGCTATCTTGTAGCCTAGACATTATGACAATCGGTCACCATTTTATCTGACTATCGTGGACAATAAAAGTCAAGCATAGCAAGTTAGAAGACATGGGGAGCGAAGTCCAGATTCAACTCTTCATCTGCTTCGTGTTAAAACTTTTGATTTCGAAAACACAAGTAAGTTGGAAAAGTCGGAGCTCAAAAGTCGAGTACTACTTATCAGTATGACTAGTCGACTGTGGGCACGAACTCAAACCTCACTTGCATTTCTGTAAAATAACCTGAACATCTTCTTCCATCATGTCAGGTAGCATGTGCAGCTGCATTTCGGAGTTCAAGCAGTTGAACCTCGCACTCGCAGTTCGACCAGTCAAGCTAGGATGAAGTCGGGAAGGCGCCAACAGCCAACAGCCTTACGTCATGTACATGTAGGTGATCACGTGATCACGTGAGTACGGTACTAAAGGGAGTACCAAAAAAACGGTTTTTTAGTACTCCCTGGCCCTGCAAGAGTCAGAACACGTAGATCTACATGTTGTACGTGCATACATGATGCACTCCTGATGTGTGTGACGTCATGATGTCAAAAATCTACTTGCATTCTGCACTGACTCTTCTTGACTCTTGTTGCTTTTTGCTTTTTGCTTTTTGAGTTTCTCATTGTACTACCAGTACCACAGTTACAGACTACACAAGTGTTTTCACTGTTTTGTACAAGTAGAAGTCGTAGTAGTTAGTACGTGTCGTTGTGCATCGTTATAGTTTATATTGTGGCCAGGAAGAAAAGGTATCGGGATGGCGACAGCAGCGCTGGAGAACATCATTGGTCTTGTGGTACCTGATCAGCGATGTCGAAACGAGTACATTACCAATTTCAACATTTTCGATGGTAAATAACTCCTATTTTAATTTTAATAAGCACGTTCAGTATCACCTTTTTTGTCGCAATCCTATACGTAGGATTAGATTTCAAGGCACTTGTTATGCTCTCAATTATCACAAATGAGATGATATCACAGCTGTCTACTTGTCTTACTTTCGTTGGATTTATTGATAGGGATAATGGCCCAGAGGATTATACCTCATGGAGAGTGTAGGGGATCATAGGATACAAACAACAAGGACAAGCTAGTCTAGTTTGTCGCTACTCTGAGTTTCATGCTTACGCAATCATCAGGCGACATGAGGATGCTATTGGCCATGCCGGTATTTAACACCGCTCGCCCTGAAACCTATACACAGCGCTTAACGCTACCAAATCAACATCCCATTCATAGCACCACAAGATCCACCAATATCTTTCCTGGCATAAATACCGACATGTCAATAGCATCCTCATGTTGCCTGATGATTGCGTACCGGTAAGCATGAAACTCAGAGTAACGACAAACCAGACTAGCTTACCCTTGTTGTTCTGTGTATTACGCTCTGCCTCCGCGGTGTTGAGCACTGTCAGCCAGCACACTGGGTGCATCCTCGGGGGGGGGGGGGGGGAGAGATCATAGGATACAATGGGGAGGAGTGGGTAGAAAATCACAGGGTACAATGGGGAGGAAATACTGGGATACAATGGAGAGGGTGGGTAGGAAATCAAGCTGGGAAACCCTTCACGATCAGGCCATACGGAGTTTATTGTAAGCACAATATAGTCCTGTCCTTGACCGGGACAAACTGGCTAACGTCAATGTTACTGAATGTGTTGGTGTTTGTTGTTGTATTTGTCTTGCAGAATCTTGCAACAAGATGCTGATCAGCAAACTCTTGGGGCTTGGTATTGTGGCTGGTTCAATTCTTGGTAGGTCCGGGATACTGTAAAAGCCTTATACATGTACATATATCGAAGCGCTAATTCTTACGAGTTTAAGCAGAGCAAAGACTATTGTCCAACTAACCCGAAAAAGTGCATGCAGCGCACCCTGCACTGTCACTTGTCACTTCTGTTGACAGCATGCACTCGCTACTGACAGGGTTCGCAGCGAAGTTTGGAAGTATTGAAAAAAAATTGGATTTTATAATTCAATTTTCCAGGTCTGGAAAAAGTTTTGAAATGGCACTACTTTTGAAAAAGTTGGGAATAAGTTTTGAATTTTTCGATTTTTTGGCCGCAGATGTGTTGCACTCCTGCAGTGCAAGTGGCCGTTTTTACTTTGAGTGCCGCGATAGAAGATGCGCTGGCGATGCGTGGTGTTCACTGCATGTACGAGTCTCGTACAGTCATTTCGGTGCAGCTCAAGCGCGGCCGGTGATGACTTTGATTTGGCCGTTTTTCGTTACTGGCGCTCGCGCTCGACTTTTGATTCTTTGAAGTCGGGACAGCAGGATGGCGAGGTCCTTTCGCACTCAGATGAGTTTGCTGGCGAGGATGAAGCCGTCTTTTGCGCTGAGATGGACACCAGCTATGTAATTAGAGAGGTTCTGCTATACGTGAAACGTAGAGAAATCACGTAGAGAGCAGGTGTCTGGGTTAGAGTCTACGGCTTGGCGTGTTTTGGCTCCAGATTTCTACGCGGAGATGGGGTTCTCTACGTTGTGGCACGCGCAGAGAAAATGCGTACGGATTTGCCGGGTATCGATCAACTGCATGCAGAAAACTGCCAAATATGGAAGGGGAAAATCCCAGTACACATTCCACGTGACTTCTCTAGGTGAAGCGTAGAGCAGAACAGCATTTCTTTACGTTACGGGAACGCGAAGAAAGTTCGCGTGATTCTTTGCGTCGCGTTCCCAACACGTAGAGCAGAACCTCCCTAATGTTTCATTGGAATCCCCTCTGGAGGCGGATTTGAACTTACGCAGAGGAACTCTCGTCGTATGAATTCCCCTTCTATTTTCAGGGGCTCTAGTTGCTGAAGGCGATACATTATCATCGCAATGCACCTTGGTGAATTTGTTGATGGTAGTGGTACGAGGGAGGATTTTACTACTCCCTGGTTGTACTCGGAGTGGAGAAGACAGTCATGCAGAAGAGATTTATAATTATTTTTTCCTGCACGAATTGGTTTGGAAAAAGTTTGGAATTTTGTGTGCTTGGTTGGCTGCGAACCCTGTGTAACTGAGCGTGCTTCAACCCTGTTGCAGTCACTGAACCTGCCAGCCAGGATACCACTTTTGGCTACTGTAAGTCAACAAATATTCGGCACATATTTATTTTTGGCTATTTTCGGCCTGGGCATTTTTGGCCGAACATTTGTTGCGGCCGAATTTTTGTTTTGCAAGGTTCAGTGTGACAGTATATACAGGCAGCAGCAGTACACGCCGAAATGTGTTTTAGCCCTGGGAGGCCGAAATTTATATGCGCCGAAAATTGGTAGACTTACAGTAGTTTTGATGGCTGTATGCATTTCAGATATGGCACTTGGTACACTAAAAGTCGGTCGCTGGTCGCGCAAGGGAGGAGGTCGTACCCGGTGCAGTTTCTGTGTAGAACTGTCCGTGCATGGAAAAACGGCCGTTAAAGCAGGTGGTCACTTAAACCGGGTTTTACTGTAGATCAGACCCACCACAAAGTGGGGGGGGGGGGGGGACCGGCAATCCAATTCACTGTGTCTACATAGTCTATGTCCTTTACTTGAATGTCATTCTTTTCATTTGTTTGCTTTTTGCCAACAGTCAAGCTACCCCAGATCATCAAGATATTGAAAGCCAAGAGCGTTGTTGGATTGAGTCTGTCTTCATTTCTTCTGGAATTAATGGCATACATATTTACAATGTCCTACAACGTAGTCCAAGGTTTTCCTTTCAGGTGAGCCTTGTTTTGTGACATTGTATCTTTGCTTCCCATCACCTTTGCAACAACATAGTTTCGCGCTGACATGGCATGTGACAAGACATGACAAGATTTTGGCAAAATCACATGACCAATCCTTGAAACTCCATCTGTTGACTGCCCCAACACTAGCAGTAGCATGTGCCCAGGCTATATCCGTTATACTCGTGCTTGTTTGCGTGTGTGTTGTGTGTTGTGTGTCTGTGTGTGTGGATGTGTTGTCTGTGTCTGTGTGTGTATGTGGGTTTTTTCTCTGTTCTGAATGTACAGCACTTGGGGCGAAGCTCTCTTTGTCCTGGTTCAAGCCATCATTCAAGTTGCCCTTTTCTTCCACTTTGCCTACTCTCCAGTAGCTGCACTTGCCTTTGTACCCTTGTGCTCTACGTGTGTCTACTTTCTTTGCTCTGGCCTTGTCCCCCTCCAAGTTGTTTCTCTCCTCTTCCAAGCAACTATTCCACTGACAGCAAGTAGCAAGGTATGATCAAAGCATCATTGACGTAGCGTAGTATGCTTTTAATGTATCCTGTTACATTGCATCGGTGTCACAGCTTGTTTCAGGGTACCATTACCATTGTGATATGTTGGCAGGGAATAATTTAACCGGTATCGCATCGCAGTTTGCTACGCAATTCTGCTGCGGTGCGAAGCAACTTCAGAAATGTGTGGCAGAAAACTGCGATGCATGTTGATTTTTCACTGTACCCTATGATGCACAGTGTACATGCCAGGTGTGTTGTCTCTTAGGGATGAAATAGATGCACAAAGCTCTGAAAGTGTTGAGCTATGCATCCTGGCACCAGGCTAGGTTTGCAACTAAGGTGTTACAGTGTACTTGTGATCTGAGCTTGAACTCTGATGAGCTCTGCAGAAGGACAATATTGTCAAGTGTTAAAGAAAATTGCTATGCAACATTTTCGAATTGCTATTCAAGTTCTATTCTGCGTAGCAAAGTTGCTATGCAAAAATCGAAAGTAAATTATTCCCTGGTTGGGCAGTACAGCAATCACTGCAAGGATGTGCAGCTATTGTAAAGCTAGAAAGTGTCTTTTCGTAGCACGATGTACGAGAATAAGAAAACCCCCACAAAGGGAACCTTTACACTGCTGTTAGCACTGCTAGAGGTTCCTGACTTATACAGAATTCTTGCGAAAAGTAGTTTTCACGAAATGCAAAAACTCATCTTGCACTTTTTTCTTTTCTTTCTTTTTTGTCGCCTTTCACCTCCCTCGAACTAATGAATTTCCATTGTATACTGACGTGTGTTTTGTGGTACAGATCTTCCAGATTGGTGCAAACTTCACGAATGGTCATACTGGTCAACTGTCAATGATAACATCGTTTATGAATCTCATGGGAACTCTTGGTCGTATTTATACAACTTTCCAGGAGGTAAAGGACACGGCTATCCTTGCTGCCTTTGTTTCCGCTACGTTCTTCAACCTTGTCATTGTCCTGCAAATAGTCTACTATTGGAATGTGTCTCCAGACCTGGACAAAAAACGGAAATAAATACCAAACTAGAAATTGCCGTGAATCCTCTTTTCTCTTGCTCCATCATCAATGTTCCAATTCCATTTTATCATTACCCTTATACGCGTACCTATGTAGAGGGTATGCACACGTGCATGTACGAGTAGTGTGAAATGTTTCCTGTAGGGGATGCACTCACTGCTTGGAAGCCTTACCACCAATAATATACTGTTGTGCTATTGCAGTAAGGGAAGCAACTCCCTTGACCTAATGAAATGATTATTAAGAAAAGCAATTTACGAAAGGAATGAGAAGATGATTATGTTGTTATCACTGTTTTCAATTTTTTGTTTTTGTACTTTTTAAAATACTGGGTTCGGGTTTTTTTCCCCGAGCTGACCCCTTCTTTGTCGTTATCAATGACAGTAGTCCAAAGTTTCTAACATTCTTGTCTGGATAGTGCTGCTCTTTACCTTGAACAGGGTGTGTGCAGTGCTTACCAGACAAATACTACTGTATCAGCCTTGGTCGGATTTTTTGGCGACGATTAAAGTGATAGAACCGTATTCTTACACGGGGTCGGGGGTCTGGACTGCATGCTATTCATTCCAGATGTTTTGCAAGTCGACTGAGCAGCACTTGATCTACAGTCGAAATGTTGGAACTTTCGGGCATCAACTTGGAGCAGTCTCTCCTTTTCGGGGGTTTCGGCTTTCATGCATTTGGATGACATCACGTTCATGCACCCCGATCGTGCCGCCAAATTCGCCAATCCATTAGCACAGCATTCAAGCTTTATGCGCAAGGCTTTGGCTGTACAGCCCTCATGAATCAGCTGACCTAATTGTGCATGCACCCTTCGTTCCCCATCATGCACTATCATCGCAATGAATAATTCGTCACCATTGACGACATTAGTCATGACTGATGAGCCATTCATTCCCCGGGAAACCACTGCGACACGCAAACACACACAGCCAAAGCCAACATGGAATGAAGTCCGTCAGGATCACCCAGGTTACACTAGCCGCTGACACAACCAGTCTTGCTGCAGAGCCATCGGTGATCCTGAAAGAGTTCATCCCTGAAATGAAGGTAGCAACATTCATGCATATGTACTCTGCCAATACAACAATACTAGTAATGGAACAGAAAGAGCCAACAATAGTAACCGAACAGTTTCGTTCCCTTCTCATCATGGGTAATACCCGGTAAGTACAAGGAATAATGGAGAAAATATCAAATACAGTAACTTATAGAGCAAAAGCATAGATCAAAACCTCTTTTTCCATTATTCCCTGTACTCCATGAGTAGGGAACAAAAACATTCGGTTATAATTATTACTACAATAATCGGCTTTACTCGACTGTGCGGATTTCGGTGCTGACACTTCTTTCGCCTGTAGGGCGTGGATCAGAATATATGAGCCAGAGCATGCGAAAAGGGGGTTAACCTCTAAAATCTGACATTTCGAGCTGACTATCTAGTGTTACTCCAACATGTTTCAGAAATCTTTTGCAAAAAACCGCATCAAAAAATCTCTTTTCGTTGCAATGTTATAGGTGTTTTAGTGCCAGGTGATCTGTTGGCAAGTATCGCACTTTGCGGTGCAAAGAAAAAAATGATTGTCTGTTCTAGACATTGTACATACGCTGACACTATTTTCTTGATGAAGCCTTTGAAGAATATTCATGATGTACAGAGTGCACTTTAATGCCTAGTTTGGACCAACACAGAAGAGGCATAATCAGCATTTTCGACTAAGACCACACACATGCACAGTCGTGGCCCGTAAGCAGCCAATTTCCGCGATTGTGTTCATCGGCAACATGGTGTGAATATTATACAGTTACAGAAGAGCACACAACTAGAACTGTACAGTTACGGCTCTCTAATTGTCTAGTCACTGACTGGTGGGCATAGGTCATCCCTGAACTGCTCTTGCACAAACGGACGGATTTCTTTGTGCAAGTACTGGCGACGAGCTCTGCTCATACCTCCAGGTGCAATGACCGGTGGTAAGCCTGCATCTTGCACTGCCTGCACGGTGGTCTTCAGGATGTCAACAGAGTCACTGTTTCCGCCAATGCACTTCAACCATTCCTGGTGTGGCAGCAGCGAAGGTGAAGTGGTGCATCTGGCTCACGGCTGGGATTGGCCGGAAGAAGTCGGGCAGGAAGCGGTCCCACTCGTACCAGGCAATTGTCGACCCAAATGGAGCGGAACGATGATTCACCGATGATCTCAACTTGGGCTGCCGCGCAAGATTTCTTGTACAAGGCATGTACGCTCTTGTATGTTTGGGTAGCAGGCAAGAACACTGGAGGAGCATCATCACGTCCACGCAGCGGGGCTGGATGCGGAATGCCGTTGACTTCTGCATGGTTGTTGATGAACTGAACGCATCTCTTCACGTTAGCGTACAGGAGCGCATTATGTGGTCGCCTGCCTGTATTGCCATGGTCCCTGGGCACCAGTCCGCACCAGTCCGTGTTTCTCCAGGTGCTGCTGCAGACCATACAAATGCTTCTTGCCGATGTCGTACGCGTAGCGAAACGCACCAACACACACCTCGACACCGTGGAAGCTGTAGGCGAAGGACTCGCGGCGACGCTTTCCCCCGTGCGCGTTCTGACTGGTATTGTGGCGGCAGGACTCCAAAATTCCCAATAGCACGGTATCGCTCTCACTTTTCTCCATTTCCCTCATGTTTAGTGTTGACTGCTCAAGAGTTACTCTGTCAAACTTACGGAGGCAGTTCTTGCTGCATCCACAATTCTGGAGCTGAGCAAATTCAGGTGCAGGAGGAGCAGCAGCAGCAGGGACGTTCTCCACTATTGCTTCGTCTTCCACTGTTAGATTTTCTTCATCAGCGATAACTCCAGCCTCATCAGAGTCGCTTTGAGGCTCTACATGCAGGTAGTTCGCTGTTACAACATCGGAGTTCACCCTGGAGTTGAGGTAGTGGAGTTAGTCTGCGTCGTCAGTGTCAACTATGTTACTTGCGATTCTACGCCCTGTTCAGCAATTTCCTGACCAGAATCTTGAAGTGGAGCGACAGAGCTACTCTCAGGATCGCCATGAAACTCATCTTCGCACTCCCTGAGCACGTCAGCAAGAGCTTCATCGACAGTGAAGACTATTCTTCGACTCATGGCAAGAGCGAGAAAAAATTGTTCAGAAAGAAGCTCTCTCAAGAAAACAAGCGCAGCTTCAAACAAATGAATCTCAGCAACGCGAGGACCGATTTGCAAAATCTAAAGACTGGTGGAAAGCTTAGACCGTCAACCCCATTCTTGTGTCATCGACCTGCGCAAAATTGCGAAAACGCGCGAGATTATACAGAATCGCAGCGACTCAACTGCAAAATCCACGCAAAAAGCGCACGTCAAACTTTGAAGTGCTTTTTGACAGCTTCAAGTGCAAGTACGTTAGCCCCCTTTTCGCGTGCGCTGGCTCATATTATAAGAACACCGCCATGTCTCCAATAATAGTACATTCCAGAATGATGTGATGGGCATTATAATATTACTGGGTAATCATCTTTGTGCCTTTCTAGTAGTGTACGAGTGCACGAGTTGTCTGGTACCCGTCTAGCTACCCGTGAGGACCTCGGGTAGCTAGACGGGTACCGAAAACCCGAAGTCGCAGATGACATAATGTACAGTGCATGTGTACAAATATTAAAATTTGATTTCATGTAATACTCCGCATGTCTATCCAGTGTGTAAGGGAAGGGAAGCATTGTGGTGTTACCATGGAAACATTCCCCGATTGGCTACCCGTGGTACCCGTGGAAAACTACCCGAACCCGAAGAAAATGCTACCTGACCCAGCCCTACTTTCTACACTGCTTGGTACCCTAGTCGGAGGGTTGTCACCATGGTTACAGGGTCTACAAGCACATGTGCACAAGCATCATTATTACGAGTGGTAAGACACCCACAGCAGATGATCAATCTTGCCAGAATCAAAAAAAGACACATGCCTCCAATACTAGTACAGTCTTCTTAATAGTACATAGTGCTGAAACCGACTTGCAAAGCATTGGTAAAAATATCAGCATGAAAATATCAGACAAAATCACTATTTACAACTTGTCTAAAATAACAGAAAAACAGGACAGGTGTAGACTTCAGTGACAGCGGTTGGACTAGCCCCGGACGGTGTGTAAGTAGCAGATACGGTCTCAAAAAAACCAGATCAACAATGTATGACCGCTGCTCATGCAGCATAGAAAGATCGTCAGTTGGACCAAATGAAGTCACAAATCAATAAAATAGCAGTATGCAGAAGGATAAAACCGCATACATGTACCTGACAGCGAAAACAAAGTGAAAATAAGAAAAGTATGAGAAAACAAAAACATAATGATCATCGGAGAGAGCAAAAGAAGGAAGGAGTCAGACCAGATACAGATTCAGCAGGAAGCATAATAAAACAGCCCAAACCCTAGAAGCAGCTAAACAAAGTTGACATTTATCGAGTATTGTGAGCAATGAAGAAAAACATCTATTTTAACAAAAAGCTCAGCGCAGAGAGCGGAGACAGGGAGAGAAAAAGAGGGAGGGAGTCAGATCAGATACAGATTCAGCAGGAAGCATAATAGACAACCAAAACCTTAGAAGCAGCTACACAAAGTTGACGTGCATTGAGTACCGTGAGCAATGAAGAAAACGGCTATTTTGATATCCACAGGAGGACTGACCGCCATGAGCAATGTGTGCACACAAGCTCTCACATAATATATACATACACGCACGCACGCACACACGTACACACACACCATGGTAGTGTACACACAGACACACACAGACACACACACATACACACACACACACACACAGCATGGTAGTGTACACACAGACACAGACACAGACACACAGACACAGACACAGACACAGACACAGACACAGACACAGACACACAGACACAGACACACAGACACAGACACAGACACAGACACAGACACAGACACAGACACAGACACAGACACACACACAGACACACACACAGACACACACACAGACACACACACAGACACACACACAGACACACACACAGACACACACACAGACACACACACAGACACACACACAGACACACACACAGACACACACACAGACACACACACAGACACACACACAGACACACACACAGACACACACACAGACACACACACAGACACACACACAGACACACACACAGACACACACAGACACACACACAGACACACACACAGACACACACACACACACACACACACACACACACACACACACACACACACACACACACACACACACACACACACACACACACACACACACACACACACACACACACACACACACACACACACACACACACACACACACACACACACACACACACACACACACACACACACACACACACACACACACACACACACACACACACACACACACACACACACACACACACACACACACACACACACACACACACACACACACACACACACACACACACACACACACACACACAGCATGGTAGTGTGTTGCACAAGAAAGAAAGCACCCAATCCAAAACAGAGGCAGAAGCTGGTCCGGCACCAGCAGACACACCTGCACGTTTCCACTGATTTCCAATAACATTGGCAGGTATGGACAGGAAGTATGATGACTTCAGCAATAAGCAGGAAGAAACGAGGCAAGTCACGTCTTTTGGAAAAAATTGCCCATCAGCGATTGTCGCCACCGGTTGACATTCAGACAATGAAGCTGGATAGCCTGCGAGAATGCACCCATACATTATACAGTATCCCACATGTAGACACACACACACACACACACACACACACACACACACACACACACACACACACACACACACACACACACACACACACGTGCGCGCATGCACACACACACACACACACACACACACACACAATCACGTCATCATTGTATGTTATCCGAGTACAGTAGAGTACCAATGATCTGAACCCTTCGGGGCAGACGCTGCTCAGAAGGCGTTAGGATAGCTTGGGATAAGGGAAATTGACTGATAATGAGAGACTCACAGATACAATTCAGAGAAACGAGTCATCAATAGAATACTAGTACCGTAAAATCCCGCCAGAGCGCCCCTACCTCCTCGACGCTTCGGGTGGGGAGGGCGGATGGACGAGTCCTACTTGCTGCATTCAGTACTGCACATGAACAAGTACTCACCCTACGAAAACTGTTCGTGCATCTCGTACACCCACCAAAGGTCAAGAGCCAAGAGTCGTACAGACCCGTCGAAACTCAGGGTTTGTGCGATCCTTGGTCAAAAGGGTGGGCACTGTTGCGTACATTTCCAGCCGGGTCGAGCACGCGTCTGCAGTGCAGTACGGCATCACAGACTGTGACAGAAGAGTCATACGAGGATCACGTCCCAGACAAGAAGTCAGGAAGGGGCGGATGGGAGAGACGAGGCGCTCTGGCGGGATTTTACGGTAATTAAACCCATCACCGAATGAGAGAGCTTGAAAGCTTAGGGCCCTACGCTATGCTTTTTTGCCTTGATGACCTAGACAAAAAAAACATAGGGATGTTCTAAATTCTTATAAGTTTCTACTTTTTGTTTTTAGATATAACCTGGGATTCGAACCCACACTCTCGCCCTGCATGCATCCCCGATACACTTCGCATACATACTAATTCTTCCAAGTTGCTTCACGTTATGATCTTGTATTTGACAGCCCTATTTGAATATGCATTGTGACCAGCCGTCTTTGATTGTACGGTACGGAACGGGATAGGTACGGGACAGGTACGGGACAGGTACGGTCGAGGGTGATACGACACCGTCTACCGCCTTGATGACGGCAAAAAAAGAAAAGGGATGTTATAAATTTTTCAATTCTCCTATTTTTTTCAGGCATTACCTGGGATTCGAACCCGCACTATCGCCCTACATGCATTCCCCCATACACTTCGCATTCATACTCATTCTTCCAAGTTGCTTCACGTTATGATCTTGCGTTTGAAAGCCCTATTTGAATATTGCGGCCAGCTGTATGCGGCCAGCTGTGTTTGATGGTACGGTACGGGACAGATACGGGATAGCGCCAGGCGTGACACAAACACACAAACACACAAACAAACACCAAATTAAAGCTGTGTGGACCCTGGCTAGCGCCAGACATAGTATAGCTACGGGAATTAATATTCTATATTCAATCCAACATACACAGGCCTACGCACTGCAGTGAGTGAAAGCTGACAACAAGTCATAAGCTTACAGCTACACACGGTGCTATGTGCTCACACCGTACCTACTCATAAGGGGAGGGGGGGTGGTCATGGGTTCGAATCATTACCAGGCACCAACGTTGCAATAGAAGGATCCAAGGGGGGATTCGAACCCAAACACCCCCGTCTTCCCGGGACAGTGGAATACCACTTTGTAGGGCCTGGTCAGACTGCGGCAAATTTGCGGGGCCTGACGAAAAAAGAAATCCGTTCAGGATTAAAATCACAATCACACTACACTTGGGGAAAACGAAATTCAAAATTCAACTTGAATGCCAAGTGGGATTCCAACCACGGATTCTTTCAAATTCCTTCACCTCAGCATCTCCAACACCTTCACTGCAATCCTTGCAATCATTCTTTTCAGTTTTGTTGTTGTCCGCGGCCACTCAGCACTTCGATATCGAGATGAAAAATCAGCGAGTATCAGCGTTAACGGCGTACCAGTGTCAAGCTCCTATTCGGAGGGGAAAAGTGTGGTCCATTCTTGTTTACTTTTGGAGCGTCAAAACTTGATTTCGCCGCTCTGGCATCAAGTTACTATGGAGATTCGGATTATGATCACAGGATTATTTCGTTTTGCCGCGGTCTAACCAGGCCATTAGGCAACCAGGGATCACAAACACCTGTGGTCTCTTCTTGCTAAAACATGCTCATGTCTCCCAAAGTCATGGCATGTTTGGCATTGTGCACTCAAGAAATAGATCTGTTCGTTTATTCTTCCCGTTTCTCCGTCTTCCTGGAGAGCAACTTACAAGAACCAACAGAAAATAAGAACGCACTCTTAGCCTGTGTTGGTGAGCTCAAGTGCTGCACCTTGCCTTTTCTTATTATCCCAGCCATACTGGATAACATCTACTGGATAACATCTACTGGATAACATACCAGTGCATTCTGGCTTAGCTTCACTCCCTGAAGCCCCCCCCCCCCCCCACCCCACACACACACAGTAAAACACCCCTAACTGGCCTGGACTCTTCCAGTTCGGGATTAGTTACAATGCATGCACCGTTCAATTACACAAATTCCGCCGTCAGACGGAATTAATTCCGTCGATTCTGAAGAGAGGGCGGACTTTCTAATGCTCCGGACAGAATTTGCGCACTCCACGCATGCATGCATGTTCTTTTTAGTGCCCATGTGCACCTGTGTCGTCATTTTCACGATCTTTATGGGGTATGATTAAAAAATGTGATGAATTCCAGTCGTTCGCTTACAAGGCCGCAATCCGTTCATTCTGATCATTCGAGAATTATAAAACCTGGGTCCAGAATGTGTAGTTGAAAGCGTCCAATATTACCCAATCTTAGGGATAGTCTGCAAGTACTTGTATGTCTTACCGGTTTATCCGAAAGAGCCGCACGCTCAATAAGAAAGGAGAGGCTTTCAATTTCATGCTCCAGCTGTGCTTGTTGATGCTCCAACTGGACATGAAAACATCACAGTCGTTAGGGATAGGACAACAAGCATTGCAATGATGCAATAATGCAAACAATGACAGCACCACCAACAACAACACATCAACAGCACAACATACCAGCAACAACAATAATGAAAACTAGTTAGGAGCCATCCGCAAATCAGAACATTTTGCAAAACGAAATGTTGTAACTGGGGGTTGAAGTCCTGTTCGCTTCACTAATAAGTTCATGGCCAGCATAGACGTGCAGGGTTCTAGGCTTCTAGCCAGGTCAAAATACTAGGGGGGAGGGGCAGGGAAACAGTTATATGTACCCGTAACCCATTTTTCCATGTTCAAAAATTGTCGTACGGGGCCGGGGCGAACCCCCGACTTCACCCCAGACAAATATGCTTTATGAACCCTCTGCTAGTGACTATCTATTGCATTTCCGTTGAATGGCATGAAATACACAAACATCGACAAATGAGTAGGGGGCGCCATTTTTTCACGGGTGGAGGGCTCAATCAGAGTAGGAGGGCGCTGTGCCCCCTTACCCTCCTTTGGCTAGAACCCTGACGTGTGTGTCAGGGAAGAGTGGAGGGTCCGAGGAGAACATACAAAAATTCCCTTGGAAAAGATATTGATATTCCGCATTTACAGAAAGTTCGTTACAAAACGGACACCGACAGTACCAACGACGATGACAACAACGACAACGACGACCACAACGACGACCACAACAACAACAACAACAACAACAACAACAACAACAACAACAACAACAACAACAACAACAACAACAACAACAACAACAACAACAACAACAACAACAACAACAACAACAACAACAACAACAACAATAACAACAATAACTACAAGAACTCTTGATGAATCATGAGAATAAAGAATTCAACAACAAGACACGGATAGGTGAAATATAGCAGCATGCCCAGCTACATTGTGCACATAGGTGAGAAATCGGGAGAGCAGAAAGCAGAAATC
Source organism: Sycon ciliatum (assembly GCF_964019385.1). Lineage (NCBI taxonomy): Eukaryota > Metazoa > Porifera > Calcarea > Leucosolenida > Sycettidae > Sycon > Sycon ciliatum. The sequence goes on from NC_088644.1 coordinate 18,941,982, forward strand.
AAAGCAAAAATCATTTCAAGCTTTAATACAAGAAAGACTCAAGAGGTCAGGGGCGTCGGAAGGAGGTAGAAAGTGGTACGGCTCGACAGTCAGAGGGGGTCGGGGGGGGGGGGGGGGAACTTCCCCGGGAACATTTTTTCAAAAAACACTCAAAATACCCAACTCAGAGGGTCTCCAAAGGTACGAAGTCATTAAAGGGGAAGTTAAGGCAAAAATTAAAATTTCACCAGTTGTAGTCTTCGGGGTGCTGAGTCGAATGGTCTTGGTCCGAGGAAGCTGAGACGCTCCCTTCCTACTTGAATCCCAATCGAACTCGCGCACTTCCACCGAAACTGGGTGACTGCGCCCTACGAGATGGGGATTTGTATGCAAAATGTCACTAAAAGCGCCATTTCGTTCTTATAAAAGCACGGATGACCGCGATTGGCCCATATGTTGTAGTCTTTTGGACACTGAGTCGACTGGTTTTGGTCCGATAAGGCTGCGATGCAGCGTTCCTCCTTTATTCCCAATCGAACATGGTTGAACAAGTGGTCACGTGCTCCTGGGTGCCCAAATCACCTGGTCACCACGCCAGCAGGCGACAAATTTCACACCAAGGTTCAACTCGAGTTCAACTCGAGTGACAGGAGTGCACCCAAAAAAGGTCAAACAGGCTAGTAAGTTGTACCCTGCAGGCACAATGACCAGGTGACTGGTGTACGCAGGAGCACGTGACCGCTTGTTCAACCATGTTCGATTGGGAATAAAGGAGGAACGCTACATCGCAGCCTTATCGGACCAAAACCAGTCGACTCAGTGTCCAAAAGACTACAACATATGGGCCAATCGCGGTCATCCGTGCTTTTATAAGAACGAAATGGCGCTTTTAGTGACATTTTGCATACAAATCCCCATCTCGTAGGGCGCAGTCACCCAGTTTCGGTGGAAGTGCGCGAGTTCGATTGGGATTCAAGTGGGAAGGGAGCGTCTCAGCTTCCTCGGACCAAGACCATTCGACTCAGCACCACGAAGACTACAACTGGTGAAATTTTAATTTTTGCCTTAACTTCCCCTTTAATTAAGGAAAACAAAGAGACCAACTAGATCTACGAGTCATGACGCATACATGCCATGCAGTTCCGTAGTCGACAGTCTAGTCACGCGTTACACGGTGCAGTGACCTGACTGGTGCACCGGTGACGGATCGCGGCTCACGATCACGCGTGGTCATGTACAAACTCGATACCCCCATTTTTTTACACCGGATTTGGACGTTCCGCGTGGACCACCGGGAGCCAAAAGTGGTACGGCTCGAGCCGTACCAGTCGTACCGCTTCCGACGCACTTGGAGGTGCAGGAGAAGCAGACAAACATGCTGAGCAAGAGCAAATCCTTACCAGAGTTCTCTCTTGAGCGGTCTGACCCAGGTAATAAGCATACGGGTAAGTATACTGCAGCGTATGACGACTCTGCAGTCACATCAACATACAGCAACAGCAGCGACAAATCCATGCGTGATATCCTTGCAGCCACGGCTGGGGTTTATTCTACAGTGCTGCTCAATGGAATCTGATCAAGGGAGCCAGCCCTTTGCACCCTGTACAAACTGCACAGCGCCCAGTGTTTGCAGCCTAAGGCTGCACAGCGCCCGCCACATACTTGACTCACTCAATGAGATTTCATTGAGCAGCACTGTATGTCCTACATTCGAGGGTACGGGGACTGGAGGTTAAGCCGGGCTTGTCCGTAAACATTGATGTTTTCACGAAAAGAATGACTTTCGTGAGATATACCACAGTAAACGTGATACATCTATCATCTACCTAATGGTGCCTGATAACTATTGTAACTCCACAACGCCGCACAGCGTATGAACACACACACACACCTACACCCACACATACACACAACTCACTCACTGTACTCACTGCCCAAACTTGTCATGTGGGTCTCCCCAGGAGTGGGGAGAGAGATTCAAAAGCAAACTTGGAAAGATTACTCAACTAGCTATTGAACCACCCAATGGCTGACACCCCCTGAAATCCCCAAACTCCGGGTGGACTTGAAATTTAGTTGAAAATGATCCCACTTATGGGCTCACCACACCTCAGTGAGTGGGTGAGGACAAGGTGCAAAAAAAGGATTGACGGCACCAGAGTATCCGTCCTGAGATCCAACTGCAGTTACCCCTGCCCCAGAGAAGGTAATACTTGCTGAAGTTGTTACTAGTCACGGTTGGTGGCTAAATCAGAGTAAATCAGATATAAGCTTCACTAGCACCATTGATTACACAAGAGTTCATCTAGCCAGAAGTAGTCCAGGGTTAACAGGTATGTATACTTCAAATTCAGTATATGAACCCTGAAATCAACAAAGGTGGTAGATGCAACATTACACCTTCAAGCAGCCGAGCTCGTTGGCAACATACCCAAAACTATCTGCCAAGTGTACCCACCAACTGAACTAGCTGGCACTGACACACACTGACACACACACTGACACACACAAGCACGCACGCACACACACACACACAAACACACACAAAAACACACATGTGCGCACGTATAGCACAATAACACACCTTCGCAAGTATTTCAAAGGCATCAGCAAGGTATTGGTGGTCAATCCAAGTGCCCGTGGCATCTTGCCCTTCACTACGCCGAGTGATGGATTGCTGTACAGATTCACGGGTACGCTCCTCCAACAGGATGCTCTGATGATGATTTTGGTACTGCACAACACAACACACCATATGACATGTACACCTGTACTGTGTGTGTGTCATGTACAAGCAAGTCCAAGGAAACTCGTGCAATGACCGAAAACAGAGGCGGTATGCTGAGTGCCTCTGTTCTTGCCTGTTTACACGAGAAAATAAGCCCGGAATTATTCGTCTCTGGGTTTATGGTAAGCCTTCCTAGATCTGCCATCCAGTCACTTTAGGGCGTGTCTACATAACTATACAAAATAATGGTTGCGACTTCGGCGATGATTTGTAAGAAAGGGTTCATTCCCCACACCGGAGCTCGTGCTATTCCGCCGACTTGACTTGACACTTGACTGAGTCACGACTGCCATCCAGAGAACACGAGACGTCCATCGAACCTTCGACTCAGCAAACCTGCAAGAAAGCACCACTCCCTGCTCAATACACAGTGTTTCGGGGAAATCACCCCTCATCAGTTGAGCTTGAGTAGGCTGAGGAAGATTGCGCCTGAAGAGCACCACTTATATAGTGCTCTCCAGGCACAAACATCACCAAGGATACAAACTTACAGAGACGCTCCGTTTCCAGCGCGACAAACACCTCGTGAACACCAGATAGAAGCGTGAGTCAGCGTGAGTCAGGCAAGTGTCAAGTCGGCGGAATAGCGCGAGCTCTGGTGTGGGGAGCGAACCCTGTCTACATAACTAGGAGGGTTTATGAAGCCCGCCCCAGGCTAAACAAACCCTGCCCTAAAAACCGAGCTGACCATATTCACCAAGCTCATTTTCTCCCGTTGACGATCAAGAAAAAAAGCACTGGGCATATACACGAGTTTTCCCATGTTTTTTTTATTTTGCCTCTTGAACCTGCAAGCATTTCCTCAAGGACAGTGCGCCTTTTCAGTTTCTGGTCTTTGCATCTATTCTGGTGTTGCTCCAACTTTTGGGAAAAATAAGTGACAGCCGAATAAGGCAGCAGGAACATGAACAAGCACACCTTGATCCAAATTTTATCATTCACGCATCTTTACAGTTGTGTGTTTATGTGCATTTTGAGAAATAAAATGCACACAGAATTCGCAGTCACACATCTGAAGCCCCCCCCCCCCCCCCCCAGACTGGCCCATACCTCCGTCAACTAAACCGGTGTCTAAATAAGCCCAGTGCTAATAATGTTGTGTGTCAGTTATCCGGCACCCATGGGACCGGACGCTGTTGGATAATTGGATATCCTGGATAATATTCTGGATAACTGAAGCTAATTTGAACTTGGATAGTGAGCCAATATAGTTAGGATGAAGAAAGGAAAAGGACAACAATGTACATAACTGACGTGCCGGATGACTGACTGCCAGATAAGTGACAAGCAACTGTAAGCACAGGCTTATTTTCTCATGTAAATGGGAACACTAGTCATGTGTAGGCACTAGAGACATGACAAGGACGCACTCCCACACGCTCACACATCCATAAGCGGCGTCATTTATGAAGAAAAAAAAACCAGACACTCCTGAGGGCCCCTTGACCTACCCACCCATAAACGAAACTTTTCCTCTTCGTGTAAAATATCGATAATAATTATGGACGGCCCCCTACCCGCTCAAAGTAAAAGAAATATCTTTTCATAGATTCTTGCTGGCTGCTTCTCTCTTTCTCTTTCACTGTATCTGGCTTGTACTTGCTACAGTGATAGTACTGGGTACCATGCGAATTCCAATCTGAGCATCAGCATACGCACACACACACAAACACGCACACACACACACACACACACACACACACACACACACACGCACACACGCACGCACCCACCCACCCACCCCCACCCACACTCACACCCCATGCACCACACATACATACATACATATACATACATACACACACGCACGCGCGCACACACACACACACACACACACACACACACACACACACACACACACACACACACACACACACACACAAAACAACCACACCCACACATACAAAAGTGGCAGTTCTGTTTATCGCAAGCCAATGAAAATGAAGAAGATGTCATTGACTTCCGTTAGTCTCCCAGTAGCCAAGATTGTGAGTTGCAAGCAATAACAGAGCATGACATTATGGGCGGATAGAGTACCAGGGTCAACAGCGAGTGTATGTGTGCACGGAAATGTCTAGCGTCAATGCTCTACACTGTATGTATTACAAGCCAGGCTGCAAGATAGTGGGGACCGTAGAACCAAGTCCTTCCTGCACCACACCATCGTGCACAAGACACAATTCAATAGCAATGCTGGACTGTACGAGACCACCAGTTGAAGCTCGGCTAACCGAGAGCATATGCCTTGTCAGCATCCTTGCTCTCCCAAGAAAGAAAGTCATCCCGGTGATCTGAACAGCCATGCGTCTTTCTGAACACATTTCACGAAGGGAACAGTAACCACGACTATCATGCGCCCACTCGCATTCAAGGTCAGGGTCAGTGTGTGTGTGTGTGTGTGTGTGTGTGTGTGTGTGTGTGTGTGTGTGTGTGTGTGTGTGTGTGTGTGTGTGTGTGTGTGTGTGTGTGCATGCACGTGTATGTGTGCATGTGTGTGCACGCGTGTGCACGTGTGTGTGTGTGCATGAGCGTGTGTGCGCGCACATGTGTGTGTGTGTGTGTGTGTGTGTGTGTGTGTGTGTTTGTATGTGTGTTTGCAGTACAGCATACATGCAGGTATTTGTGCTGCAATACAAATGGGAAGAGGGATGTGACACACAAAATGTACATTGTATTAGATACACGGGCACCAGAAAGTACTAACCTCCTCCACACACCCAGCAATAGTCTGCACAATAAAGAAATAAAGCACAGTAAAAGCCAAGAATTAGGTGAAGAGGTGACAGAAGCAATTTACAAACACTCCACCAACAATAACAATATAGAATACTGGGCAGCCAGATCAGCTGCCAGCAAGAATACCTGTGATGATGCCTCTCCCTCAGACATTACCATCGCTGATGCCAATACAGAGGAGTGTAGAGGTAGAGTTCGGACAAGACTAGTGGGGGTGACACACCACACTGGGCAACGAGAGACTATGTGCCCAAGGCCCCTATTTTCTGCTTGTATTGGTGCAGATGAAAAGTTGAAAACCTCTACACGGTTTGTAAGGTGGTGCGGGACATACCGTAATGCCGCACATAAAGGCTCGGCGTATTCTTGTACAAACCTATGTCAGCGTTTGGGTTCCATTCAAACCAGCCTTGTATTCAAATCAGGTGTTCAATGTACGTTAACACTAAAACAATGTTTATACGGCAATGTTCTATTTTCAAAAATCAGGCTTGCATTCAAAGCAGGCTTCTAGAAGACAGTACAGTATAGAGGATAGAGGATACCGAAATCCCAATCCAGCTTCTCTAGGCAGTACAGCCGCCGCCTATGTCATTTGCCCATGTGGTAGGTGCGAACAACGCCTTCATGCCCCCCCCCCCCTCCCCCCCTACACACACACCACTGGACCCTGCCTTTGCCGGATGTACTGCGTCTAGCAAATCTCTGGAATGAAAAACACATATCTTCGGTCCCTGTCGGATGTGATTGCACGCAGTGTGCTGTGGACAATGAGGTACATGTACAAGAGCGGATAATACCTAGCATTTGTTAGGCTGCAGAGGTAATGTATTACAAGGACTCAGTCTGCACTGAAAGTCTGATATATCCCATGACTGTAGCAATTGCACACTACAGTAGAGATACAGATAGATGAGAACATGTGCTACGTACTGAAACTGCAATGGCGGCAAACCTACAAACATAAGAGCACAAAGAACAAATATCGCACATGAGTTGTGAATTTAGATTTTTACAGAAGACTATGATAGGGCAGATTCTGCAACGCTTCGGAAGAAATGATGTGCATGCATTTATTGTAATGACACATTCGTTAAGTTGCCCTTTTTCTTGTGTACATACTCTGCCACTAGAAGCATCGAGTTTATGTGCACATAATGAATCCTAAGGTTTATTGACATGAATATGTACCGTATTTTCCGGAGTATAAGCCGCACCCAGATTTTTTGGCACGAAATACAGACATCTACCCTATTTATCATTATCACCGTTAATTTGACCATCGTAGCATAAGCCGTACCCCTTTTTGGGTGGATTAGTGATGTTTTAATTAAGTGCGGCTTATACTCAGGAAAATACGGTACATGCTGTACTGTATAAGCAGAAATATTCGTCAGGAGTTTAATTTCGTCTTTTTCGTCCAAGGAGCTTTTTTTTACTAAATTAAATGCCGAACGGATGTCGACTTGTCCAGCTTTTCAATACACTCTCATCACCCATGGACGAAATTTACAACAGGACGAAATCCCTTTCTTTGGAGATGGTCGAAGCTATTGATTGACGAAATGTTCTGCCTGTACAGTATGTGGGAAAAGTGGATCCAAAGGTTTACCAAACTTGCACTCAAGTTTTCACAAAACACCATGAATCAAGTTGCATGACATTAAAAAGTACTACTTCGAAGTAGTTACTTGATCACGGCAACTGGTGACTATGCCAGTTCTGAATAAATACAACCAGTTGGATGAGATATCTTTGAAAAAAATACAACCACGTAGTTGCACAGGATTTATCAAAAAGATAACCCGTTGAATTTGATTTCCGAACAAATACAATCCAAACTTTTCCAAGCACTCGCCGACTCCCATGCAGCCACTTTAATACACATTTTATTATTAGAGTACCTGAAAAACAGTTGACCTTGTTGACTGTTTTCACAGTGAAGGTGGGCCATGCCCGAAAATTTGGTGAATTCAACTTATATTTTTAAGTGATGTATGCAGCGAAGAGACCGTATGTTGAAAGCTCGGGTTGAGATACTCTAAAATAAAATACAACCCATTGGTGCTTAATTCCATATGTGTGCACACCAGAGTTATGAACACAGCTTTACATCCAATGGTAAATACTGTTGAATAGAGGAGCTGGTATTACAGGCAAGCTACTGTATAGGCAGAACATTTAGTGGGTGAATAATTTCTTCCAACTCCAAAAAAAGGCAGTTTGCTAATGGAAATTTTCGTCCATGGATGTTATTAACGTCAGTCCTACATTAAATTAAATTTACTCCGACAATTCCTTGGTCGAGAATTTAATTCCTGCTGAGTATTTCTACCAGTACAGTAAACCTAAAAGGGCAAACACAATTTGAAATGCAATGATGGTGACACAAAGAGTGCAGTGGACAAGCTACCTGTGGCTCAGCTAGCTATGCAAGCCGGTAAGGGCACGCTCGCACTGCGACATGAGGCTCGCATCAAATTGACAGCATCTTGCAGAAATGTGATAAAATTATTATAGCCATGCTCACACAATGCCTAAAAAGTCCAAAGAGAGGTGCTACATTTTCAAATTTCTCGGCGTTCAGACAAATGTTTGCATTTCAAGTTGAAATTGAGAGAGGCAATGAGTATTCTTATTTCATAAAAGGCCGGGGCGAAAGCTCAAACCTCCAACACTGACGGGTGGCTGATTGGTTCTTCTTCACCAGGGCCAGTTTTCTCCTCGCCTGTGTGCTTGAGTAGTTCAAAATTTCTGCCTGATGATCATGCACCTGGACTTTAGGCCCGTTTCCCTTCTAAATACATTTACGTCCATGCGACTCAACGGCATAAGCCGTGGCAAACCATCGAGAGGTGAAAGTAAAAACATTCAAATGTAACCGCAGCGCTAAGGTCACGTACATGTACATGCCGTTGCCATGCATCTTGGCCACTTGAGCACAAGGACAAGTGCTTCAGTCGCAGTGTGAGCGAGCCCTCACGCAGAGGACCTGCCACCTAGGTATTTAGTACTTTTTACAACACTGAACACTGAACAGGCTTTACCTCGCATAGATTGTGGATTTCATGGTGGATTTTTCAATGGATTTTGCACCTCAATATTATTGTCACCTGCAAGTAATTGGCAAAAGCCACAGACCCAGGCATTCATATCGGAAATTGGTCGCCTGACCGGAATGACCAGAATCCCTTGTAAGATCACTGTGCTTGTCTAGAATCATACCATGTGATTGCAGCCGCCACTTTTTTCAATGTGCACTTTGCATTTCGGACACTAGACCAGTAGGAACAAACAGAAAGAGGGCACCATACAACAATACAGAACAAATTGAACAATACCGCGAAGTACAGACCCGTACAAACCCGTACAGAGCATTTAATACAGAGCATTACAGACCAATGTCAGCAATAATCCTCCTAAATACGTGAGGCTCCAACCGTGAAGGAAAAGGTCATACGCACTCCTATCTTTGTAAAGATCATCAACACCCGGCATGAACATTCTTGCAGAATGTAATGCTGTACTCCAATATCATCATTTTTTACTGCGTTATGCCACTGACCTGTTTTAGTGGAAGGGAAGCAAAATACATGTCCACATCAAATCATTTCCTATAATTGTGCTCTCAAACCCTGTGACCTAAGCAAAGCTATGCGTGAATTGAGCAAGGTGGCACCATGTCAAAACTTGATTTAGTCTGCCATGTCAAGCAAGAGCATTTATGAAGTGAAGTCAACCAGGTGGCTGCTGCAAAAGCAAGTCTGTCTGTAATATACTATATAGCAGGAAATTTTCAGACGGAAATATTTTCGGACAAAGCCGAATTTCGACCTTTCGCACGGATTTTATTTTCGTACAGTGCTGCATGCTAAATGCACGTGTTCGCATGCGGTACGCATGTATAGTGCACAGTGTACATATATTACCACAGGAACAAATTTTAGTACGGAATTTATTTTAGTACTCAAGTACAACAGATCAGAGGCCGTGTACGAAATCGTCCGAAAATATATTCCGTCCGAAAATTTCCTGCTATACAATACTGACCACGTATTAGCAACTATGAAGAGGGGCAGGAGATTCCCCGTATTAGCAACTATGAAGAGGAGCAGGGGATTCATACCGGTTTGGTATTAGCCACAATGTATATAGCAGACTGTGACTCTGCTGCGCGCTGAGTTTTCCACTCAACCATCAGTTGGCATGACAGCGGTGCATGATATTCATCACGGCAGGAAAAACTGTAAACATGAACACATGTGCACATACACACAGAGATCAGTACACAGACAACACACACTGCATGCAAACACACACACATACACACATGTGCACACACAACGCACAACGCACACACAACATACACACACACACACACACACACACACACACACACACACACACACACCACACACACACACGCACACGCACACACACACAACATACACACACAACATACACACACACATACACACGGATAGGCGAGGGAGCATGATAACGAAACACACATACTTTATACGTATGGTATGTATGTGTCATAAAAGGGTGCGAAATTGTGCGTTCGTGTATGTGGGTCCCATGCAGTACAGTTAGCACACACACTCTGTAAAACCAGCAAGAAAAATGACAAGTGCATGCAGCCAGTAGGTCAGAGAGTCATACAACCCCTTCTTTTTGTACAACTCATTGGTTCTGGCTTCTACATGCAACATGAAACCGGATACGGCGAAGCTTTTGTACACATTAGAACCATTTGCACAAAGAAACCATGCATCGGTACGTGGCTGGCGAGGTCCGGTTATGTTGTAGGTGTCACCCATACTGTAAATCGGTTACCAGTGATTTTCTTCCAGATGGCGAGGTGTCTGGATAAAGGAGGACTGGATAAGCGAGATGTGACTATATAAGCGTTGATGATAGCTTGACCGAAGTAGAAATTGTTCCTCAGCTTAAATCTGTTGTCCTGTATCTTAGCTGGACTGGGAAATCGGATGTACTCATGGGACGTGCTATATACCACTGTAATTCTTGTCCTTCTTCTTGAAACAATACAAACTACAGAAGTGCTAAGCCAGACACAAGGCCAACTTACCAAAACTGTGCACTACAAACACAGGTAACTTGCTTCGGTGCACTTTCCCTGGCCCATATCACCAGTTGACAGTCCACACCAGGACACCAAGTTAGCGAGGGATGTGCCTGTACACAAGAAGTGGCAGGCATGCGTACTATCCACTATGAAACAGGTAGGTCTGGCAATTCCACTTGAGCAGCACTTTGTTTTATACTGAAGTAGTTGGTGACAGTAGTTGTAGCTACACAGCGAAGGATGACTGCTTACGCAGATGATACTTCAAACTGTTTAAAGTGGAAAATAATTGACGGCAACACTGCCTAACAATCAACTATTGCATTTCATATAGAAGTGGCTGCAGGGAGGTGTTCCAGGTTCGGTCGCCATGACAACCATCAGGAAATGCAGTAAGATAGGCTGACCAAGCAAAAAGACCACACGCCCCTCAAGAAAACCAACATGTACATGTACCTGCACCTACCAGTACATAGCGGGTCAATGCAAGGCGCTTGTAAAGCTGCAGGTACTTGGAGACATTTTGCAGGACTTGACACACAAATGTATCACCAATATGGACATCACATGCCAGGCATTCTATGGCTGGAAAAAAAGAGGACAGTTACAACCCAAACAAAGACTTCTCCAACAAATGCCATATCTTTTCTAGGGTTCACAGCCTCCACTGAAGCCAATTCATCAATGATTACGTCAAACACTCCGTTGAAATTGGTCTCAGAACTGCATTCACAAAAAAAGGAAAAGAAAAATCAACTGATTTTTCGGCTCTGGCCCATCATCAGGACTGAGAAGAAAAAAAGTGAGGTGAGACTAGTATAGCACTCTGGATAGTGTGACCTTGAAAACAGATCAGAGTGCTCAATGTGGGTGCTAACTAGTCAGCAATGCAGAGCGCTATACTATCCAGAGTGCTGTGGTATTACTACCCAGAGTGCTATACTACCCAGATTGCTATACTTGGTCCATCTCATTGTTTGTTTCTTATCAATCCTGATGATGCCTCAGAGCCGAAAATCGGTTGATTTTTCTTTTCCTTTTTTGATTGCAGTTCTGAGACCAATTTCAAATTTTCAACACAGTGCTTGACGTAATTATAAGCGCTATACTTGTTGTTGATTGACAGCATGTAACAAGGCGGAGGACACCGTGTTCGGAAACACTGACCTTTCTACAACCATCCACGGTTGGTAGAGCCCCGGTCGGTTGCGACCATCTGAACCGTATGGGTCTTAGACCCGGTTTCTGACCCTCTTTATTCTAGGGGAATTTTTAGACTTCTCGTAACGTCAGTCTTGTATTCTGTGATCACTCCTGGATGTCTTCTTGATACAGTCAGACCTCGCTTATCCGGTCCTCTTTCATCCGGATCACTCGCCATCCGGAAGAACATAGCTGGTTACAGATGTACAGAATATGTGATGCATCCAACAAAACCCGTGTTCGATTATCCGGTTCTCTCGCCTATCCAGATAATTTTGTGGAAAACGGATGTGTGCGGTTAAGCGAGGTCTGACTGTACTCATAAAAAATAGTAGCTATTTTTATCCTGAATTGTTTTTCTTCTTTTTACCTCTCTTATGCTCTCTACCAACCGTGGATGGTTGTAGAAAGGTCAGTGTTTCCGAACACAGTGTCCTCCACCTTGTTACATGCTGTCAGCCAACAACATTTAAGAGTACCAACAACATGTTTGAACAAAAACAAGGTTTATCTAATTTATCTACTTGTACTTGTGATACATTAGATGCCAACTCCCTGCCAAAAATATCTTCCCAGACAACTTTCTAATGCTCCTACACCGTTTCAATCAAACGAAGGGAAGACAAGTTCCGCTAGAGCAAAGATCCATAACGGATAAAAACACTATGCAGTGTTGCAATACTCCAGTGGTAACGCGAGGGAGGGATCGGAGGTGGCACCAGCGACAATGAAAGACTGCAAACAGAAGTACACGTATGGGTAAGTTCTTACCCATTGTTGGAACGGTATCAATACGAGCTTTGAAATGAGCTGCCCAGCAGTCTTGACAAAAGCGGTGGTTGCATGTTGTTTGCAACTTGTCCAGTTGAGTATCACATTCAAGTAAAGAGGCCGAGCAAATACTGCATTCGCTTGGTATACCACATTGACAGTCCTAACATGACCAAACAAGGAATTCCAAAGCAGGCAGAAAACAATGGGACACACAATGTGCATACCATATTTGCTGGACATAGTGTGTACACAAGATGAGCTATTCTACCATATTCAGTCATTGCCTCATGTACCATCAGCGTTTGCTTCGTCACCTTCACATTAAAAAAATTCTATTTCGTCGTGCCCTCCAAAATCATTTGTCGTAACTCCCACTTTTAATCTTTCTGGTACAAGCGAACGTGTGGGTGGACCAAGCGGATGCACTGATTTGGATGCAGTAGTGCTTCACTGATTTGGATGCAGTAGTGCTTCACTGATTTGGATGCAGTAGTGCTTCACTGATTTGGATGCAGTAGTGCTTCACTGATTTGGATGCAGTAGTGCTTCACTGATTTGGATGCAGTAGTGCTTCACTGATTTGGATGCAGTAGTGCTTCACTGATTTGGATGCAGTAGTGCTTCACTGATTTGGATGCAGTAGTGCTTCACTGATTTGGATGCAGTAGTGCTTCACTGATTTGGATGCAGTAGTGCTTCACTGATTTGGATGCAGTAGTGCTTCACTGATTTGGATGCAGTAGTGCTTCACTGATTTGGATGCAGTAGTGCTTCACTGATTTGGATGCAGTAGTGCTTCACTGATTTGGATGCAGTAGTGCTTCACTGATTTGGATGCAGTAGTGCTTCACTGATTTGGATGCAGTAGTGCTTCACTGATTTGGATGCAGTAGTGCTTCACTGATTTGGATGCAGTAGTGCTTCACTGATTTGGATGCAGTAGTGCTTCACTGATTTGGATGCAGTAGTGCTTCACTGATTTGGATGCAGTAGTGCTTCACTGATTTGGATGCAGTAGTGCTTCACTGATTTGGATGCAGTAGTGCTTCACTGATTTGGATGCAGTAGTGCTTCACTGATTTGGATGCAGTAGTGCTTCACTGATTTGGATGCAGTAGTGCTTCACTGATTTGGATGCAGTAGTGCTTCACTGATTTGGATGCAGTAGTGCTTCACTGATTTGGATGCAGTAGTGCTTCACTGATTTGGATGCAGTAGTGCTTCACTGATTTGGATGCAGTAGTGCTTCACTGATTTGGATGCAGTAGTGCTTCACTGATTTGGATGCAGTAGTGCTTCACTGATTTGGATGCAGTAGTGCTTCACTGATTTGGATGCAGTAGTGCTTCACTGATTTGGATGCAGTAGTGCTTCACTGATTTGGATGCAGTAGTGCTTCACTGATTTGGATGCAGTAGTGCTTCACTGATTTGGATGCAGTAGTGCTTCACTGATTTGGATGCAGTAGTGCTTCACTGATTTGGATGCAGTAGTGCTTCACTGATTTGGATGCAGTAGTGCTTCACTGATTTGGATGCAGTAGTGCTTCACTGATTTGGATGCAGTAGTGCTTCACTGATTTGGATGCAGTAGTGCTTCACTGATTTGGATGCAGTAGTGCTTCACTGATTTGGATGCAGTAGTGCTTCACTGATTTGGATGCAGTAGTGCTTCACTGATTTGGATGCAGTAGTGCTTCACTGATTTGGATGCAGTAGTGCTTCACTGATTTGGATGCAGTAGTGCTTCACTGATTTGGATGCAGTAGTGCTTCACTGATTTGGATGCAGTAGTGCTTCACTGATTTGGATGCAGTAGTGCTTCACTGATTTGGATGCAGTAGTGCTTCACTGATTTGGATGCAGTAGTGCTTCACTGATTTGGATGCAGTAGTGCTTCATAATGAAAAACACTAATACTGTACAAGCAGAAAATTTCTTCGGTCAATAATTTCGTCCAACTCCAAAGAAAAGGAGTTCGTCCGGTTGAAAATTTCGTCCATGGATCATAAGAGTGTATGGAAAAGCTTGACAAATCGACATTAGTCCGGCATTTAATTTAGTCGAAAAGCTCCTTGGACGAAAAAGACGAAATTAAATTCCAGACGAATATTTCTACTTATACAGTAGCAATTCTAATGTAAAGCTGAGAGTGCGAGTGTCATGTGCACAATCTAATCTGGATACGAAATTCATTCAGTATGGACTCCGGTCAGATTGGCATCCTCTAAGAACATACAATTTCAGAGAGAAAGATTTCCCTCCATAAGAACACCGACACAGTCAAATTGATAACATGCTCCCCTCCCCCTCCCACACTCAGACACACACACACACCCATACCCCCACCCCCCAACACACACACACACACACACACACACACACACACGAACTGACCTCTGCAGAGCCAGGTGTGGCATGGGACTCCAATAAGAGCGTCTGAACATCTGCTTTGAACCTGCATAGGGATACAAGACAAAGAGTTAATGGTACAAGAAATAGCAGCCATGAATCAGTGAAAAACCAAGTCAAAACTACCCCCGGGGCCCACTGAGCTGCGGACAAAATAGAACAGGTTGTTAGGCGTGGCTATCCGTTTCACTCCAAAAGGCAGCCATTAGACAAACTCCAAAAGGCAACCATTAGACAAACAAAACTGGAAACTGGACACGGGTCTACAACTGAAATAGAAACACTTCAGTGCGTTTTTAAACAGACTTTTGTCGATTTTGATTTTTAGTTTGTTCTCATTCCAAATTTGAAATTTTTTCTTCACAGCTGCGTTTGTGTGGGTCTTGGATCGAAGAAAATTAAGTTTGGGAGTCGGAATAATAATAATCGGCAAAGTTATATTTCCGGCCAGTTTTAGCTGAATATCCGGTTTGGAATGGTTTTCAGTGGATTTTGATTTTTAAAACGAAAGTTTTAGCCACAAAACCTCATTACGTGCATGGTGCCCAGCAGAGTTCGAATCCAGTATACTTCATCTTGATTCTTTCTTTTTTCCTGATATTGTACAGTGCATGTACATGTGTGACACATGACGCGTAAGTATTACAAAAAGTGAGGGCTAAGATAAAGAGTAAGTGTGACAAATGGGCATGAACTGTGCAGAAACAACTCATGAACACGGGGTGCAAACTCACGAAAATAACCTAAAGCTACAACATGTTCTTTTTGCTTACACAAATCGGGCTTATGCGTACGAATACAAACAGCTTCAAGGACCTTCAACTGACAAACAGCTTCAAGGACCATTCACTTCTCTGTACTGTGTCGTTGTGTCCAGCAGTTGAAGGTCCTTGAAGCTGTTTGTATTCGTACGCATAAGCCTGATTTGTGTAAGCAAAAAGAACATGTTGTAGCACTTAGGTTATTTTCGTGCGTTTGCACCCCGTGTTCATGAGTTGTTTCTGCACTGTTCATGCCCATTTGTCACACTTACTCTTTATCTTAGCCCTCACTTTCTGTAATACTTACGCGTCATGTGTCACACTTCTTTGGATTTTTAACCTTTGTTTTTCCCTTGATCGCATGTACATGTACATGAAATTTGTGCAGTTGTGCACTGCTGTCTGCAGTTCTCCTATTGCTAATCTTTGTAGGAAACCAGTGAGTCATGGCTTTTCACGACTTCCTGTGGCAAACTGTACTACATAATTCAAATGCTGTATTGCAATTAGCTCAACCAATCAAAACATTCCATGCATGCATGCAGGAAACGTCCCTCAATCCCTGGAAGAATGCAGTGAAAATTCATCAAACACCACTGTAAATTGGTATCTCAGGGTCAGAGCTACATCGGAGCACAAGCCACACCATCCCCTCTTGGCGGCACAATGCCACTTTCCAATTTGTACTTATTTGTAAAAGTATGAAAAAGAAAGTGTGCATGGGGTACAAAGCACAGGGACAACTTTGGACCAGATTTTCAATGCAATAAAGGGCGATGACTGTGACCCTGGAAAATGCAGCATCACATTTGTTACACTCATATCTTATCCGGACCTCGAAGTTATGGGTACTTCGGTCTACTGGGCACCCTGTGGAAGAGTTTTAGTAGAAATATTACTGTCATGTATTATTTTGCAAATTTTGTGAAAAAGTGATGTCATAGGCCAGATCTCTGGCACTTCCCCATCAAAACGCATGTGATTCAGAGTTACACACACTTGAAAAAAGGAATCAAAAGCGTTTCAGCTGTAACTCTGAGTTTCACGGTTTTAGCCGATCATCAGGCAGCAACTTGCCCTGAGTGATTCAGAGTTACTGATATTTTAAAGTTATGGGCAGCACCCGGTTCCAGACTACCCAAATAAGAGAGAAACGAGTGTAGTTGCGAAAGAACTAAAGCCATGAAATTTAGTACAGTCCTCACAAACATTGACACATGTCTACAACAGTACATGTACTATACAAGGTACAGGCACAATGAATGCAACCAAGACTTCTTGATGAAGATATTCAGTCTTGGGGACAGAAAGACAAGTAACTTGAGTTCCAAATATTATGTGTACCTCCAAATTGTACAAAGCAAGAACAGAAAAATGGGGGAATGCAGGCCAAGCATGTTGCAGAATGCATACCAGCTCCGAGCCGTGTGCACTTCTCAAGCACGGGTGTAATCTTAGTCAGTATAATGTGATTCGGCAAATGTCACGCGGCCCGCTTGTTAATTGACTTCAAATAAAACTAACCAACCATATCTCCATGTAAGAAATCCATGTGGACCTGGTAGCACAGAAGAAGCCCCCCCCCCCCCCGAGTCACTAGCACCCTCACTCACTCCCCAAACATGGATCAAGACGGTCCTCATGCATGTCACCAGAAGATGAGAAGCGATTGCACTGCAAAACCTAGTCGTTAGTACACCCATACGGTAAAACCGCTGTCCGTAAATCAATACGTACTTACTTTCGAATTTAGTGCCCACACCCGTACTTACTTTCGGGCGGATACTGACTTTCGGGTAGGAACTAACTTTCGGACCCGACTTGTGTGTAGCGGAGACGTCACTTTCATGTAGATATGCATGCTACGCGTTGCATGTGCGCACCGTAACGGTACATATTTCGGGCAGTATGTTTATCGGCACTTGTCTTCAACAGACAGAGTCAAAAGAATGAAGGGGGTATTTATTTCGGGCAGGTACTTATTTACGGGCTTTTACGGTAGTTCGTGATGCACATGTTGCAAGCGCATAGGCTACTACATACATGTACACTGATGCCTACTTTTATTACCACACAGGTATGGTCCATGTACTATAACGTTCATAATGTCAAGCAGTGTCTCAAAACTTTCTTTTCAGTCAAATCGCCTGTACTTTCTGACCTTCCTAAGCGAAATTGACATTCTAATCATCACACGCAAGAAGAAAGCATTTGCTGGTTCACAGATTTTAAGGGGGCTCAACCCCGAAGAGGGAGCAAAAAATATTATGGTAAATCGATCTGAACTGTGTGTTTTCAGATGGCCAGACACCTAGAGAACTGGTCTGGGCTATTTCAAGGATAGGTTTATTATGTGGTTCCCCAGCTATGGGGGTGTTATTGTACCTATGTTTTTCGGCAAAAATTCAATGATTTCTCACTAAAGGCGTAAAATTCCAGTTGGTAATGCTTCAAAAATCCTGAAAGTGGGTATGGAGGGGCCTACAATACTGTCTCCTTTGGAAAATGTCCACAACATATGACCAGACCACTGTGAGAGGCCAAGGTAGCCCAGAATGTGATTTGGCAAAACGCGTATTTCAGCAGACCGATCTTTAGACTTGTTTGAATAGTGGAGAATCGAGACAATAACATGGTCCATTTTATGGTCATTATCTGCTCTTCAAGGCCATAGGAAGGCTCTACAAAAATAGATTTTTATGTCCACCATCTCGTTTCTCCGTGAGAAACAAAATTTGTGACGGATTTTGCATATTCAACTTGAAAGTCAGATTCAGCATTGTTGACAAAATGAGTGTATCGACTTCATTCAAGCTTGACTTTGACTATGTAGGGCGAGAAGCATTTGCTATAGACCAATCCCAGACAATACCCCATGCAACAGTCACAACTGAATTGTGTTATTCACATCTTTGTTGTATATTGTGAGTATGTACATACATTTTCTAGGGTACCCTGTAAGAAGGCCTTAGCCTAGGCCTGTGGGGATTGCCCTATCAAAAATTTGATAATAATAATAATACTATAATGTACATACATACATACATACATGCATGGGTATATCAATGTACAAAACAACGGATTATAAGTATAACGCTTTCAATGAGCAACTTGAGTTGCTTGGTTACTGCTGGATGCGATGGCTAGCAGCCACTGTTGGTATTGTGAGTTCGCGCCTCCAGTGTGCAGCACAACGTGAATGTTTGAGCAGATAACTGCAGCATCATCACGAGTGGTAGAAAGTGGGGACGATGCTGCACCTCCTGCAGCTGCTGGAGTACTTGTGCGGTCTGGAGCAGTGTGTAAAATAGGGGTGTTGGTGTTGGGTCTTCCAGATGCTAGATGATGTGTTATGCGTTTTGCAATAGCAGAACTCGTTGTGACTAGCACACGCCCATCGCCACCCGGTTCGTGCAATAATCCAAGGATGCCAGTTCCCTGATTCCTCTCAAATGCCAACACCAGATGATTGTACCTGTAGGCATGATATATAACGTTGTTGTTGTTGTTGTTGTTGTTGAAGTAGACTTCTACAAACACCCATGGTGCAGCGAAACTCCCACTCCAGCTTGTTTGCTGAGACTGTGACAGAAGCCTGACTAGTGCTGCAATGTGTACTGCTGTGATTCATGATTTCAGTTGACATTCCTTGCCTTGCCTTGCCTGGGTAATATTGCAGTTCTTCACAACATGCATAACACAATTTTATGCTGCATTTACAGTCTAGGTCAAGGCCGAGCTCATGAAAATGTGGCAACTTGACCATGCATAATATTACGTGTCTGTGACTGTCTCTGCTCAAGTTGTTCTACAAGGCATATTGCCAATATTTCAATATTCATTTTTATAATATTATACAGATTCCTGTCATAGTTCAATGATACAAGCACAGCCATACTACCTTGAACCCACAGCCTTCTCCTGAGAAACACAGGCACATGTCAGAACTCACCCAGTGCAGCCTTAGAGTTCATAGGATCCATGCTTTCCACTCCATCCAGCATGAGACTCAGATGTCTGACCAAATTCTCCTGCCCACACATAGAACACTTCACTGGCATGTCCCTATGCTGTTTATATATACTGGCTGTTCCAGACCACACTCATTACTCACAGAGATCAAGTCCCTACTTGCAGACACTACACTCTGACTCCACTATCTCCAGGTACTGCAGGTACAAGACCAGTTTTTCTCTCACAGTCGTCAGTAACATTTTTATCTGGCGACTGGAAAAGAAAAAATAGATATCGTTCCAAGTGCCACTCAAGTGGATGCACTTGAACTTGAGAGAAGCATGTCACTTACCTGCGTTCTGAGACTGGTACATGTATCACTGGTAGCTGGGCTCTGGACAATCTTGCAGGTTTACTTGTCTTCACTGGCAGGCGAGACTGAGAAAAGGGCATATCTGAGCTGGAAGTTAGAACTACACGACCTGAAGAAGCTTGACCTGAAGAAGATTGAACACGCTTTGTTCCTGAGCGCCCACGAAAACGGCCGTGCCTATTGATAACTACAAGTACTTGACGCGAAACTCCATCGATCGCCGACATCCAGCAAACCAAATGGAAAACACAAAACGTTCAAACTGTTCAAGGACTGCAGTTTCTTTGAATTCTCGCAAAATAAACTTTTGAACACGACTATTTCTCGCAAAAAAACTTTCTCCAGCCGCGGACAAAATGTTTTCAAACGCGAAATTTTGCATAAAATCATGCCCAGATTTCGATGCGCGCGCAGAAGTACTGAGCCCCCTTAATTCAAAATCAGTGCAAAAGTGAGACTAATATTCGGAGTAATACGGTACCTTTTGTCAACTTCATCCATGTTCCAGTTGCAAAAATGCAAGACAAGTTGTGCAACATCCACTGGTACCTGTAATGAACAATACAAAGTGCACACATATCAAGAAATAGCACTACCGTATTTCCCCGTAAGTTAGTTCTCCCCAATGACTTAGTACCCCCCTATAAAAAACACACTTTCCACTGCCGAGGTTATCACCCCAAAAGACAGTTCCCCCCCGAAAGATAGTAAGTTCGTACCCGTCCTACATGTACAGACACCGTACAGTACATACATCATATGCACGGACACTAGAGTTGCGCAGGCTTCCCACTGCGTGTCATTTACCCCCGATAAAAAAGTATTCCCCGAAAGATAGTACCACCCCCGAAAGTTAGTACTTATGTGGCTGCTAAGTTCGAAAGTTAGTACGTACTAACTAGTTACTTACGGGGAAATACGGTAGCTTCATAGATTCAACACCAGAAAGCAGCAAGAGCAGTAATCCCTGCCATGGTTTACGAACACCAGCACTTTGTGTTTCTCGCTACTCTAGTAAGTCTACTGGAGGAACAAGACCTACTCTTTCGGTGCCGAAAGTAGACGATTAGAAGTTGTAGGAATGACTCTACGAGCTTCAGTACATTGAGAGACTCATTTCCATGGCCAACGAGTTATGAGCTGCACACTCCACCACATTCTGCCAGCTTTAGACGGTCGAGGTGGCAAAACTTGGTTGCTGCTACTTAAAGAAAAATTGAATACCTTACTCAAACTGAGAGTAATGACGAAAGCAACTTAACATTGCAGTTGCGCTATACTACACTAAGTTCTGTCGCACCTCTGCAATACTGATCATGTCTGCACCTAATCAGTGACTGAGGAGCAAAGGAGGTTGGGGATATTTTTGGCAAAATTTCATCGATGAAATATTCTCTTCAAATTCTGTGGATGTGTAGATATTGTCTTTGGAAGTCATTCCGTGAAACGAGAGAGCTTGGAAGCTCAGGGCCCTACCGTCCCTACGCTATGCTTTGACGGCTACAATGCCCAACCATACCACAACGAACTGATCGGCTACATCATTGTATTGCAAAAAGTTTCCATCTGTTCGAATAACATGCATGATGAGCTACAATGTAGGCAAAAAAGCATAGCGTAGGCCCCTAAGGCGAGACAAAAAAAATAGAGATTCCCGGGCCCTCCCGCACCAAAATCGAGCCTAAGCCAATTTTTTTTTTTTTGTAGAACAGTACATACATGTACAGTACTGATCATGTGAGTAGATCTGTGACGTGGAGTCACACAAACCCGGGCTTGTACGACTCCCTGATGTACAGATCAGAGCAATTGTTGGCCAAAATACAGAAAAATAATCGAACTGGTAAACCGCGTACCGTAGAATCCCGCGGATAAGCCCATGGGCTTATCTGTTTCACAAGGACATTTCGGTGGGCTTATACAAGAACATGGGCTTATACGCGGGCATGGGCTTATACGCTGACATCAACATTGTGCTATTGAAAAGTCCCAAGGAAGTGAGAAGTACATTGCTGAAAGCCACTGTGCAAACAAAAACAACCGATGATTGTGTTGAAATGTACAAAAAAAAAAAAACCCTAAACACTCGTACTACGTACATGTACAATCATCATACATGTACATGGTACGACCAAGAGTCCATAATTTATGGACTCATGGTACAATTAAAGCCTAGTTCACATTCGACGGGGCGCGACGGGACGCGACGTAAGGATCGACGGGAAGCGACGGGACGGTCTGACGGCGTCCAATGTGAACACCAGGAACGGGAACGCAACCGTACTACCGTACAGATCGGGAAGCGACGGGAAGAGTTGGATCGATCCAACTTTTCATACCGTAGACGGGCGTAGACGGGGACGCAAGCGTACAAAATGGCTGCAATTTGAGTGTGAACAGGAGACGGCGTCGTGCGCCGACTGCTCCCGATTCGTACTTGGAAATTTTTAACATTTCGAACA
The DNA here is from genome assembly GCF_964019385.1 of Sycon ciliatum. Taxonomy (NCBI): domain Eukaryota; kingdom Metazoa; phylum Porifera; class Calcarea; order Leucosolenida; family Sycettidae; genus Sycon; species Sycon ciliatum. The sequence continues at coordinate 18,964,515 of NC_088644.1, forward strand.
CTGCGCTTCCCATGATAACTCACAGAATGGCTAGCACGACTTGAGTTGAATTTTAGCAACATAAGATCTCATGTCACTTATTGTATTTAGGGATAGTTCAGAAGCGTGACAGACGAACTATTCTATCATTTCCTGGGGCTATTATTTGAATGCCACAACTTTGAGGGCTAATTTTTTGGTCTTCACGAAAAACTGGTATTGTGAACTTGATTCCGCTTCTTTCAAGGAGATATAAATGAAAAGAAGTCCCGAAAAACGAGAAATTAGGTCCAAGTGTCACCCCGTCACGGACCTTGCCCTATGACTCGCGCCGTTCGACGGTGAACGTCGCAACGACTTCTGCATGTCGTGTCGTACGAATCGTACAGGATTTTACAGCTCACCCCAGCCCTCCCGACAAGCCCTTACGTCCCGTACCGTCGGCGTTGCGTCGAATGTGAACTAGGCTTTAGGCCCGTGGGCTTGTACGACGAAGCCTTGTGATGTTCGAACTTTCCCTGGGCTTATGCGCGGGCATGGGCTTATACGCGGGTGGGCTACGGTACCTGTTTTCTGTAAAAAAATTGAATAAAAATTACCGGAAAATACTGTAAAAAAAGTTCAGCATGACATGCATACATACATTGGAAAAATATAATAAAATAAAAATTCGCCCGCCCATACCAATTTCACATGGGTCCTGCCCGGGAATCTCGATTTTATTTTGGTCTCGCCTAAGCGAAAGAAATAAACTTTCTCTTTGCATTCGAGGGTAATTTGACACCATCTACCACCTTGATGACCTAAGCAAAAAAAACATAGGGACGTTATAAATTTTTCATTTCTCCTATTTTATTTTCAAGACAACCTGGGATTCGAACCCGCACTATCGCCCTGCATGCATTCAACCGATACATTTCGCATACATACTCATTCTTCCGAGTTGCTTCATGTTAACATGCTATGATCTTGCATTTGAAAGCCCTATTTGAATATTGTGGCAAGCTGTCTTTGATGGTACGGTACGGGACAGGTACGGGATAGTGCCAGGCATCCCGACGGCACAAACAAACACGGAATTAAAGCTGTGTGGACCCTGGCTAGCGCCAGACGTTACTGAAGTAACGTCTTTTGCATAGCTACGGGAATAAAATTGGGGGTCCCAGGGTTTTTATTCTGTGAAATAAGGATGGGGGTGCCAGGGTTTTTTACTACTGTTCTAGTGGTCCACAGATTGCAAATGTTGCTATTTCGCCAGAATTCCAATGATTGAACCTCAATTTCACAAGGAACGGACGTGGGGACCCCCAGATATTATCGCGGATTCAGAATCAGAATAATTTTTCTGTATAGGGACCACAAACTATAAGGCAAATGGCTGAAACTTCAGCGAACTACGGTACCCTAATGTCATGTGCATGTGGTGCAGGCTGGGCAACTGTTTGGTGTTTTACGTGCCTTTTTTTTCTAAACAGAGGAGGTGAGAAGTCTACAAAACATGATTCAGCTTGTGTGACAAAATGTGACTGTCAGCAGCTTTCCAATATGCATAGGCAAAAGACGGTCATCCCAGTACCTTCTGCTTGCTTGCTATTTCCTCCGCCAATTTCCTGAGTAGAAGCAAGCATTGTTCTATGCTATGACACTCGTAGGAGAATGTTTCAGGGTCTTCGGATTCCTGCTGGCTCACGCCTGGTGAATAAAGCGGATCGCAATCATTATAGTAGTCGTCATCATCCTCGATAAAGTCGTCTTCCTCACAATATGCGCCTGATTCGGCCATTAGCACGAAGATTACGAGCAGTGTATTCTCTATGTAAATTACTCAAGTTTTTTGTAACACCTATACATATGTTGTGATGACCGTTCACACAGCTGCGATGCACAAACAAAGAAGGTCCGGGGAGATGCACAAATCCAAACCACGCCAGGTGAAAACAACTACGACTCGCACATGTACAATGTTATGCAGTCTTCATGAGCATTCCAACCAGGCAGGCCAGCTAGCTAGCAGCAGGGAGTAAAATCACCAGATCACTGTTTCCAACAAAAAAGAAGAAAAACACAGCGCTTCAAGATTCAAGACTTCATCATAATCAAGCATCATGACATAATAATGATGCAACCGGTTAGCCGGCCGCTCCTCTATGATGTCATGACTGAATCAAAAGCTTTTGTGTTGTTTTGTCTTTTTCAATTAGTTTTGTAGGAGTGATAATGACGTAGCTACTCATTTTCAAAACTTCCGAAATGGTCCGACCGGTCGACCAACGACATCGAACCTTTTTTTGAGTTCAACTACTTTCTTTGCAGTTTCACTGTACCACTTCACCATGTTCACTGGCATGCCCTGGTAAAATATGGCACAGACTTTACACCCATCTCCTCCACCACCTGTGGAGGAACGCCTTTGTCAACTGAGACCATCCCGAGAATTATTGGAGTATTACCGTGAGAAGGTCGCTGATTTCGATGTCGAGCACGAAGAAATGGTAAAACGACTGGAGGCATATCGTTGCACTTACGAAGAGCACCATAAGGTTCAACACACCATTAGGCAACGAGAACAAGAGATAGCAGAGTTGCAGAAAGCATTGAGTGATATGCAGGTCTTTCTATTCCAGGAGCGTGAGCAAGTACTCCGGCTTCATGCTGAAAACGATCGGCTGAGGTTGA